>NW_024533530.1:0-84392 GCF_016097555.1 Gigantopelta aegis | reverse complement strand
AAAACTCCTTCATATGTACCAAATTATCATAAAATACATCCTCATTCTTGTGTCTCTAACATGAGATGTGTCATTATCTTGACACAGAATACAGCCTTTACATCTATCACTATCCATCTCCTAACCACATGACCCACTTTCTGCAGTTTTTGTTTCATATATCACAGTATATTTCCAGCAAGTTTGGTAATTGTATTAATTTGCATTATCTCCCATGTGATTTCACAGTGGCATAAATAATTAAGGATATTCACTAACTATCTAAATCAAATAATTAATAACAGCCTGTATATTGTTGCAATTTGTATATATGTGTGTGTGTATGAGTATATGGACCTGATTTGCAAATAAGGGACCAATTCTGTCAAAACATTTGTGACCTTATAAAGCATTTTAAAAACACTTTTTGCTATTATTTATAAATATTCATGATAACTCTATGTATATAAAATTGTTTTTTGGGAGGTGTTTTAACAGTCGTTCCTTTTTCACAAATCAGGTCACACAATGATAGAAGTGGTCCCTTATTGTAAATTAAGTCATATTGTGACGGAGAAGACCGGAAGCGGGAGCAAGCAGATCAATTGCCCGGATCACGACCGAGGTGGACCAATCCAAATACGGAGAGAAAAACCCGAAGCAGTCCAGCCGTACGAAGTGATCCAGGCGGGGAACTATAAATGAACCAAAACACTCATGTATTAGATATGACTAGTTTTAATAAATTTATTATCAATACTACAAACGTTAAGAACGAGTTCTAGTCACTCTGTAACATTATTTGGTGGCAGCGGTGGGATTGCAAGAACAGTTGTGAGCAACCTACCAAGACGACGGCAGAAAACAACGACAATAGTAAGGATAAACGACGACCCTATTCTGGAACCAATCGAAGGAGAAACTGTGAGCGACTCGAGAAGAAGATTAAGACCACGGCAGTTACCAGATCAGCCCCGAGAACGTAGATCTAAGAGAGGAAGAAGAGAGAAAGAACGTAATCTCAGGAAGAACAGGAAAGATGGATCAATTAGCGGCTAGCTATGGCTCAGCTAGCTCAAGCTCAACAACAGATGTTTGCAGCAATCGCACCTCAAAGAACACGCATCGAGATGGCCATCTACCAGGAAGGTGAGGATATCGAAAGCTTCTTGGAAACGTTGAAGGAATAATGCGGTTACATCAAGTGCCAAGAGTGAGTGGTGGTACATCTGATACCAAAGCTACAAGGTCAGGGCAAGGGACGCTTGTGGAGGCCTTACTTACACACAGGAACGTACGCGAAGTCAAGGAGGTGTTACGGAAAGCGGTTCAATGTAACTGAAGAGGGCAGCAGGCAGAGTCTGAGGAACCTCAATGTCAACAGCAAGATGACACCTGAAAGAGTATGCGATACAAGCTATGAAAACTGACAAGTCGGTGGTTTGACACACCTGACAAAGGAGAGGAACAGATGCGACAAAAAGTAGCTATGGAACAAATGGTACAAGGAATGAACGAAGGAATGAAAAAGTGGATAGTCAGAGAGCAGGCCGCCAGATCCATATGCAATGGCAGAGTTGATGCAAGTCTACTTGGTATCAGAGAAGGACACGAGAGAATTCGACTATTAATCGAGCCGAAAGTCATGGTATCCAACGAAGTGGGAGCGCTACTTGGAGTAGGGATAGCACTCGTTCGGATCGGCGGTATAATTCCGACACCTGTAAGAATATGAAGGGAAGAAGAGAAGTTGGCCGAAGGGGACCCTCAAAAGAAGGTAACTTGTTATAAGTGTGGCAAAACTGGGACACTATGCTCGACAGTGCCTAGAGAAAGCCCTCGTGCGTGGCTAAGAGGAGCTAAAGGTAAGGTCAATCATGCATACCAGTGTACTGGGGAACAGTGAATGGCCTCACTACAAACCGAATTCAGTTGGGATGTAATGTTACCATATGTGCTATTTGCATATAGGGAAGTGCCACAAGAATCAACAGGATTCTCACCCTTTGAGCTGATCTACTCTCGAGAACGTGAGAGGACCTCTAGATGTGCTTAAGGAGAGTTGGAGTAGTGGTGAGAAGGAGATGGATGACATTCTCACATATGTAATGAGAAAGGATGGAGCTAGCAAGTGAACTAGCTCACGAGAATTTGAAGATGACACAACAGAAATGCAAGCAGTGGTTACGACAGGAAAGCCAGAGAAATGGAGCTGAAAGAGGGAGAAAGTCAGTGTTGCTTACTCCTACCAATAGTACGAAGAAGTTCCAGGGGGATGGCAAGGACCATACGAAGTCAAGAAGAGGCTGGGGAAAGTCAATTATGAAATTATGATGCCTGAACGGGGAAGTAGTCAGGTTGTTCCACATTAATCTGCTAAAGAAGTGAATCAGAGGGAGACAGCATTTGCTAATGTAATTGAAGAAGACCCCGGGATTGTAGATTATTGCTGGGAAGGAGGAGGACTCTCTTCGAGTCGGAGAGCAACTGGGAGCCGAACAACAAAACCAGCTGGAGAACTGCTGAAACATTTTCCGAACGTCACTAAGGATCAACCAGGACAGACCCATTTACTAACGCACAGAATACCGACGGGGACAGCACAACCGATACGACTGAAACCCATCGGGTGCCCATAGTGTACCGAGAGAAGGTTGGACAGGAGCTCCGAGAGATGGAGCGCCACGGCATCATTGAGAAATCCTCTAGCGAATGGGCTTTTTCTATTGTGGTTGTAACCAAGAAGGACGGCGATATACGAATCTGTGTGGACTACGGAGATTGAACCAAGTTACGACGTTTGACGCCTACCCTATGCCAAGATAAGACGAGCTGTTAGATGCAATTGGAGGAGCAGCATTTATAACCACCCTTGATTTAGCAAAAGGCTACTGGCAGGTTGCCCCTGACGGGTGAGGACAAAGCAAAGACAGCCTTTACCACACCTAACGGGTTATACCAGTTTACGGTGGATGCCCTTTGGGCTAAGCGGAGGACCTGCAACGTTCCAGAGATTGATGGACACCGTACTACGAGGGACGGAGAAATTCACTGGGGTGTACCTAGACGACGTAGTAATCTGTAGTAACAACTGGGCGAAACATTTAGATCACATAGCAGAAGTGTTCAAACGCGGGACGCCTTGTCCACGAATTTCACAAGACCCGTGCTTCGCACTAAAGATGGAGGGAGGAAATTGACGGAGAAAGACCGGAAGCGGGAGCAATTTGCCCGGATCACGACCGAGGTGGACCAATCCAAATACTGGTGGCAGAGAAAAACCCGAAGCAGTCCAGCCGTACGAAGTGATCCAGGCAGGGAACTATAAATGAACCAAACACTCATGTATTTATATATGACTACTTTTAATAAATTTATTATCAATACTAAAACGTTAAGAACGAGTTCTTCTAGTCACTCTGTAAACAGTATTGAACTCACTAAATAAAATACGATCTTGGTCTTTTGTATTGTTAAAAGTGTCTTTGATATATACAGTAAAAGTGTTAGTTATTTAATGGATCCAGATCAGTAATATTATAACGATAATGACATCATCTTAGTAGTAGTGTTTTTCCAATATATTGATGATTAATTTTCACAATATTGTTATATTTAGTTGTACCAAATAACAGACTATTACACAGTCTAGGTGTACCATTGACCTTGAAATAATAACAGTTTGATCCAATTACTGTAAATATATGGTACTATACTTTCAACTTAAATTGTGTAGTGAAATCATTTTCAGTACCATTAAATGTTACTGTATAGCTTTGTATTTCAATTGTATAATCTGTAATAGAATATCAATCACTGTATTTGGTAATATGTTATGTTAACTTACTTCCAGAGTATTCTTTGTTGAGCTAACCATCAATTGATGTGTATTGTTCAATAAAAGCTGTTACAATAACAGTATAAATATTACAGATTATGAAGTTATTAGAAAATCCATTATTATAAAATGTATTAGTTGTATTATCATCTACTATTACAGAACCATATTGATTCTTAATAAATAACATGATATAATTGTAATACTCCCTTTTGGAATATCATTAGAGTAAAATGATGGAGAAGACCAGGTTAATGAAAGATTATTTAACATTAAAATTAATAGCTCCTCAACAGATGAAATACCTTTGAAGTGAATAATGAAGAAAAAAATAACAATATATTGTAATGCATACCTTTAATACCTACTAATTAGCTCCTTTTTGAATAAAACCAGCTGGATTAAAACTGACTATATCACATGCAACTACTATGCCATCATAATAGGTAGTGCTCTTATAGTTAGTACTGATGACTGCTGACACACATCAAGTGATATATTGTTAGTAGTTATTGATATCTCTCTGTATTGATACTGGGATCAGTGAGTGAATGACCTTGTACTGTCCAATCCAGGATATTTCCTATACCCTCACAGGTAAAGTTAGCCAGTGTGTAAAGTGAAGTATTAACTGATGAAGGAGCTACTGTTTATATCTGCAATATTATATTATACTAACAATCATTTATTACACTAACCAGCTCCATTCACAATCCATATAACCACCAGCAAAATAAGAATGTCTTCCATTGGCTATCTCTTTAAGCTTAGTACTTGGTGAGTGGTAATGCTGAAAGAGGACAGAAATAAAAGAATCTACTAGTGGAATATATAATTGTAAGTTTACCATAATTTATGTATCATATTGATTGTTTGTGTTATAGCTATTAGAAATCTCTATTTGATTGTTACTCGTATATTAAGTTATGTTGAGAGTGCCTTATTGATAACAGGAATAATTATTTGTGTTTGTTATTGTTGGAAGAGGAAGAAAAATCCAAAAACCATAAAGGTATATCATATTATTATTGATAAAACTAATACTTTATCTATAGAGCAATCACCTCAAGATACACATGAAACTCAGTTGACCAGTACTATTATACCAACTGATGTTATTATACATGATAAGGTATGTCAATTCATTAATTACTTAATATGTATCATAACTTTTTGATACCCTATCTATTAACCAATGAACATAATTGTATTTATAGTTACTGTTCAGAGACCTGATAATGCATATTAATAGTTATGAATGTGATTACTTTGTTTTTACTACAGGGTGGGCTGATCAGGAGCTGACTCTTGTGTAAAAAGACAATAACATTATTTTATATCAACAATCTCTTTAAAATAATTCATACAAACTAATATACAAACTTACCAGTTGTGATAATATATAATACACTAGTGAGTAGATATGTTCTATACTAATATATATATATTGTATGTACTATATATCATATATACTATATTATCAATGACTATATCTGGTAGATATTAGAATATACTGTAAATACAGATATTATCAGTAAAAATGGAGATAGGGTAGAATCATCATGAGAAATATTCTTATGATAATTATCATTACACCTTGGTTTATAAATGAAGCTGGTAAGTTATATATCTTGTCTATATTATAATAATATAAGTTATGTTATAGCTGTGATCACAGTAAAATTAATTAATAAAGCTAATTAATATACTACCAGTGAACATATACTGGTAATATTACTGATATATCTAATATACTACCAGTGGACATATACTGGTAATATTATTGATATATCTAATACTCTACAAGTGGACATATCTAGTATACTACCAGTGGACATATACCATATCATGAGTGTATCTATGGTTACTGTTCAACAGGGTGTGGATGATAGTCTAACATGTCTCCATTTAGGTCAATAAATATCAAAAACCTTTAAATAAACCTGAAACTCACAATTCAATGACAATTTCCTGAGTCCTCCCAATGTCCAAGAAACTCTGTACATCTAACATCTTACTTCATAATAAGGCAACATTAGTTCAATCACTTATAATACATATCATGAAAACTAAATTAGATATTAATTTTCATATATAGGAATAGAAGTTACTGACAGCAATCAGTATGTGTTTTATTTGTAATTATATACTTTTGAAAATTAGCTACCAACTGGAGAGAAAAAATGAATAATAACAATAATAATTGATAGAAAAATGATGATTTTGTTAATAAGTACATAATAATACCAAATGTTCTAACATTTCATTACTAAACTAAAATTAATTGTTAGTACTTCATTTTTATTTTTAGTTCAAGTAGAAACTAATACTGTACTAACATTATTATGGTACAATAATTATACTAGAAACTAATACTGTACTAACATTATTGTGGTACAATGTACTAGAACTAAATACTGTGCTAACATTATTGTGGTATAATGTACTAGAACTATACTGTACTAACATTATTGTGGTATAATGTACTAGAACTAATAATGTACTAACATTATTGTGGTATAATGTGCTAGAACTAATACTCTAACAACATTATTGTGGTACGGTGTACTAGAACTAATATTGTACTGACATTTATTGTGGTACAATGTACTAGAACTAATACTGTACTAACATTATTGTGGTACATTGTACTAGAACTAATACTGTACTAACATTTATTTGTGGTACAATGTACTAGAACTAATACTGTACTAACATTATTGTGGTACAATGTACTAGAACTAATACTGTACTGACATTATTGTGGTACAAATGTACTAGAACTATTCAGACACAGTACTGGAATGTAGTATACTGTATATGAATGTTTTGATATCAGTACATGTAAATTTATCAATGTAGTTCTTTCAAATGACATGATATAGTTAGCATGATTACTTTGAGTTAAATCACACGTGAATTTACTGGTGATTATAATTGATATCAATTAACAAAAACAACTGCTAATATACAATGTATTACTATTACTATATATATATAGTGAAGATGTACTAATATTACTATGTACTAATATTACTAATACTATTAATATATTACTAATATATTACTATTAGGTGAAGATGTACTAATATTATAATATATTACTATATATTAGTGAACATGTACTAATACTGCTATGTACTATAATATATTACAATTAGTGAAGATGTACTAATATTATACTTGTAGGTACACTTTATTCAACTCTAGTTGATGTTAAACTTGTAATGATTATGTCTTGTAGCTACAATATTATATATGTAGTACAAGTACTTCACTCAAAAGTAGACAATGTTAGGAACAATTGGGAAACTGTTGAAACTGTTTACTAGTTGAGTAATTGTGGAGAATGACTCTATACCAAATACTAAGGATATCAAAAATTTCTATTGTCATTTCAAAAACAGTTAATATTTGTCATAACAACAGCATTATTATGGAAAAAACATTTATTGTGCATAAAGTAAATAACAATAAATTTCATATTCAAGTATGCTTTCAATAATATAGAAATTATATAACAGAACTTTATTGAGAACAATATTAATGTGATATTGATGATGTATTGACCGTAATATTTTCATAGTCATCAGTACATGTCCTACTAGGTTGTATTGTTATATTTCCTTTTTTTTTTTTTGATGATGGATTACTCCCTTAACTCCCACTCTTTTCTACTTCTCATCTCTAATCTGTTCACTATAATATATAAATGATGATATTACATAATGTAGTTATTGACTAATACAGTTTACCTTCCTCATATGCAGGATTTATGAGTGATAGCTTCCTGATCAACTATATAGAATTATATGAAAATATTAGTTTTAATACCAACTCCTTTCTTACCTCCAACTTCATATTGCTGTCTATTGCTCTTCTTCTTCCAATATACAGTAAATACTAGTAGCTATCACTATTTATAGTAATGACAATTATTACTACAATACTGACTGTACTACTAGTAATAGTAATGAGGATGAACACAGACTGATTGAAAATTACTAAAGCCTCAAACAGAAGAACTACCTAAAGTATATATTTTAATACTAACAATATAAGTCTGTTTTTTTAACAGTACCAGCATGATCAAGAAAACATTAAAGTGACAACACTGCTCATACTTTTGATGATCAATGTAGCTCCTTTTTGTTTTAAACCATAGGAATGAAACTAATCAAATTACACTCGATACTTTATCCCATCATTAATAGGTAGTGCTCTTATAGTTTAGTACTGATGACCACACATAAACTGATATATTGTTAGTAGTCATGAATATCTCTCTATTTTGATAACTGGGATCAGTGAGTAAATTACTACCTACTGTCCACTCCAGTATATCATCATCCTGTACCTTCACAGGTAAAGTTAGCCAGTATATAAAGTGGAGTAGACACTGATGAAGGAGCTACTGTAATACCTATAATATATATAGAAATAAACCTCATGAAATTGACTAATTAAACTTACTAGTTCCATTTATAGACATAATAATCACAAGGAAGATAATTAAAACTTCTTTAAGATAAACTTTATCCTTACACGTTATCACTCATGAATACTATTATAATAAAAACCCACAGGAAGTATTTAGTCAATTTGATCTAATTATAATAGTTTTAATAACTTTTGTCTACAGCAGCAAGGACAAAGAATAAATTGTAAAGTCACTTCTATATCCTAGGGTATATGTATAGCTGTTAGTGTAAACAGATTTTATTCAACTTGTAAAGATATGGAGCCATAGATTAAATGTATACAGAATAAGTAGAAGGTACTGGACGTGTATGAAATATACTTACAAAGTAAACAAATTAGCATCATTGCTAACTCTATCTTCATTTAAAGGTATGTTTTCATCTTCATTATTTGTTGATTAAAGCAAAAAGGGTGGATCTCTTGGTTGCATAGTAATTTCACATAACAATGACTATCATTATAATGTTGTAAATATGTCAAATGACTTCCTATTTTGCTTGAGAATAGATTTTTACAAAAGCTACAAACTATGGAAGCAAATCAAAAGGTAATATTTCTGATTGTTATGGGATTTTTATTTATTTCTAGACTGATAGTAAATAAAAATAATAAAATTAATACTTCTGCAATATTTTCTTCTTTCTTTAATATAGCTAATATCACAGTACCACCTTTATCAGTATTTTGGTATAATTTACACTGGCTAACTTTACCTGTGAGGGTACAGGAATTGCATTGACACAGACAGCAGACGGTAGTTCAGTCACTGATCCCAATAATCAAGACAGAGAGATATCAGTAACTACTAACAATATATCAGTTGATGTGTGGTCATCAGTACTAACTATAAGAGCACTACCTATTGATAATGAGGTCAATTATAACACACACCATAACTATATTAACAATGTTATAAATCATCTCAAAATTGGCATCATTAAAATCATTCATAGAGTATAATTTAGTTATATTGTTTAGCTTCAACTTTACAGCAAATGTAAACTAAAACAATGAACATTAAATATTGAAATAGTCTGTGGGCCCTTTAATCTTTGGTAGTCAGCCCTTTTATGTTTGCACAATGCCACATTCATTGTAATGTAATAAATTATTCTAAAAGAGACTAATAAACGTTATTGTTATTATTATAATTATGATAGAAATGAAGTTTATATTATTTTTGTTGACAATGTTTTTAATATTGTGAAGTAAGCTGATAATTAAATATAAATCAATTCGACAATGTACATACATGTGACCCTGATTTGCAAAAAGGGACACTTCTCTATCAAAACATTTGTGACCTGATCTGTGAAAAGACTTCTGTTAAAACCTATCAAAAAACAGTTTGTATACATATAGAATAGTTATTATGCCCCCGATTTATAGCCCCTTTAGCAACTGTATGTATACAAAACTGAGATGTTTGCAATGTTTTATAACTCTTCCAGTTAGTGGTAAACCATACTGTGACAGTTCATGATATAATAGATTGTACCATTATAACTAACCCATCTGTTGTGTACCCTCAAGTACTAGAGTATTATATCTTACTATTACTGTCTCCTACTGAGACTATTATTGCTACCAGTAAGTAGTATACTATACTATTGTACTGTACTATATATGTATAAAAAATTTTCTTGCCATGTAAATAACCTGGTATATAATGGTAGTACTATTGTATAGTTGTACTGGTAAACATAACCAATGTCAATATGATGTAAGTGAATGAAGATATGGTTCCTCTTGTGTTTTCTATATCAGATAAATTGTCAAGTGTATGTATTATTGTCAAAGTGACTGTTAATATTTCCCTAGTTGAGAAGACAATGTTTGTAGTCAAGTCCATCTTATGAACTGATCAACCATCATCTTCACAACTTATAACGCCTCATCAAGCAACAATAGCTCAGTTGATTTTTCCAGGATGCTTTCTTATTAGTAGTACTTCTACAGTACAGACTGAATTTGTACAATCAGAAAATATTGAATGCAATCCAAACAGTACTGATTCACATCATCGTACTCCTGTATCTGATAATGTATGTGATAATGAATAAGGAGTAAAATGCTAAATTGAACCTATAGTTTGTATTAGTTACATAATATTTTACAATTGTTATTAGATATACTGTCCCACAAAGACTAGGGATTACCTGTATACAATATATAGTTTTTTATTTATAAAGGAATGTGTGTTAGAATTACATCAAGAACTGTACTAATATAAAATGACAATTTTAAAAATGAATTGCAAACTATAAAATACTATAAGTAATAGAGTAAAAGTTATCATTTGGATTATATATAACATTATGATTTGTTACTCTGTATTATGTATCTAGTTAACATAATAATACTGTTGATCTATGAAAAACTGATGACGGAGTTTACTAGTTATGAATATTATTAACAATTATTATTAATGTCATAAAATATATATATATATATATATATATAATTTTCTTTATTACTGCAGGGTGGAGCTAGTGTCCAAGAAACATTTGAGGAGTCAGAAAAAATAAAGAGGACTGATGAATGTGTTGTAGAGGCTGAGGATCCAATCTTAAAAGGAGAAGTACACCTCTTTATAATTATTAAAGTGGAATTTATACCTTAGCTCCACCAACCAATGATCCTCCAGTTCATAGCAGACCTGACGTTGTGATACTGCTAATATAAAGGTATTAATAAGAAGTATATTAATAATTGATTATATCATTTGTGAATGTAATATATCATTTATTATAATTATGTGACAATTCAATAGACACTTTATTCAAAAAATCATCCAGCCCACAGCAGTGACAAAGTGTTTTACTAAAGAATTTAAAGGTAATTAAATTAATTGATTTCTTGTAAACATACAAATTGTGCTTATTGATTTTAAAAATGTTTAATCATACTGGATCTAACAGTGGTCATTCCATCATAACTGATCTTCAATTTAGTAATGATGATAAGTTACTCATGTACAGTTAAGTATGGTCTTCTTTCATTCATTTTGTTAAGGTAATGAAATTTTGAATTCATGTTATTGCTACCAACATATTTAACGATACTACTTCAAGTTACTTAGATGTTGTTTTTGGGGTTTTTAACAATTCCTTCTATTACAGATGATATTAAAATACCTAAAGATTATGTAATTAATCAACAACCCCAATTGTGAAGTAATTGTTCTACTGAGACCGGATCCTTTACAAGCAGAACATGTCTTACAAAAATAGGGCAAAGAAAATAACAGCTAATATAATAGTATAATTTGTTATTATAACTAATATAATAATATAATATTGTTTTTGTTATTTCTTCTTAATAAAGTTAATTAATATTTTGCCAGTGGACATTATACTGTGATAGTACCAATATACCCAATATACTAACGGTGGACATATATACATTTTTGCCTAATATAATAAATATATGAATTGCATTAAATTGGATTAAACATTGATGAGGTTGTCCTCTATTTTTAATGTACTATTAATAATACCTGTTAATTTATCCAGTTGTGTATAAACAATATCAGATTCATGGAGTTGATGCTATGTTGCTTTGTTAGTACTGATAATCAAAACTATATTTACTAACAAACAAAATTGTTAGGACTACTTTTAATTTGATAATGAGTAAACATAGCAAATAATAAGGCACTTAGTCATGAAGACATAAAGCAATTGACTAACTTTACAATGGTTCATATATCATATAGAACAGATCATTAACCTGTATATATAATAAATACACATTGAAACTGAATATCAGTTCTATGCTATTAATGGAGGACATATTGTACTGACATGGGTAATCAAGATCATTTTTTTATAAATCACATAAATTCATACTTTTACAGTTCTTATGCTCAAGCTTCCTCCCACACATTCAACTGTATATAGAATATATGTAATAGTAATAGTGTCTTAGATTATAGGATATAATGATGAAATGTAACACAATTTTTAATATAGACCAACAATGTTAATAAAACACATTAGTTTTTGAAACCTATGGTCCCTCCTTCAGATGTTAAGACAGAAATGAATATATAAATAGCTTAGGCTATATGATTTATAGTAAATGTTTAAAATTGTTAGTGATCAGTTTTTATACTTAATTTATAGTACAAGTACTCCACTCAAAAAGTTGATAGTGGTAGGAATGAAAGTGAAATAAGTTAGGCAATTATGAATACATCTGAATAGAAGGAATGTCCAATGTTGATTCAAAAAACAATTAATATTTATCATAACAGTAGCATTATTAAAAGAAAGGAAAATTTATTCTAAAGAGAATAACAATAATGTATTTACTTATATAATAGAATTATGTAATAAAATGATATGGACTTAAAATCATTGTGATGCTATTACATTTTCATAGTCATCAGTATATGTCCTACTAGGTTGTACTGTTATATATGATGGATTACTCTCTAACTCCCTCTTCTACTTCTCTTTTCAAGTATATGTACTATATGTATATATAATAGTAATAATGACGAAGTTAAACAATATAGTTTACCTTCCTCATATGCAGGATTGTTAATAATATCTGCTGACTAACTGTATAGAATTATTATGAATATATTACTTTGTTAAATACTCCACTTTTTACCTCCAACTTCATGTTGCTGGCCTCTTCTTCATCCTCCAGTATACAGTAATACTAGTAACTACACTATTATAGCAATAACAATTATTACTACAATACTGACTGCACTACTAGTAATAGTAATGAGGATGAACACAGAAGCTATACTTAACACAGATCTGATAAAATATTATTTATTAAAGATATATTTACTTGAAAAAGTAGTAGGTTTTCTACTGAATGTACTGATGTCATCGTTATTCCAGCTGTACTAGTGACATCACTGATCAACACAGAGACTGTGGTCTCATCATTAATAATGTACCTAGTAGTATATATTATATAGAACAGTACACAATAGTCAGCATATACTATTTTACTGGTAGGAACTATAGTCTTAGTAGGAGATGGTAGTGGTATGATATAACTCCAGTACTTGAGGGTATACAACAGATGGGTTAGTTATAATAGTACCGTCATCTATATCATGAGCTGTCACAGTATGGTTACCACTATCTGGTAAAGTTATATACTGGTATACTATACTCTCCTCTATACTGGATTTACTAATATTAATAGACTTCACAGTTCCTTTATTAGAAGACTCTCTAAATATCACATGACATCCATCAGCAGTAGATCTCTCAGCAAATCTACACTCTATAACAACTGATCCATTATCAGAGTAGTACTGTAGAGTGAGTTCTTGAACATGATAGGTTGCTATGAGAAATTTTTGTATAACAAATTTTAAATTTTTAAAACTCACTAAAAACCAATTATGATCTTGGTCTTTGTGTTTGTTAAAAGAGTCGTGTGATATATATATAGTAAAAGTGTAGCTATTAAATGGATCCAGACCAGTAATATTATAACAGATAATGACATTATCATTATTAGTAGTGTTTCCAATATATTGGAAGATGATAAGTTTGTTACAATATTGTTTCATATTCAGTTGTACCAAATAACAGACTATTACACAGTCTAGGTGTACCATTGACCTTGAAATAATAACATTTAAAATAATAAAAATAAAATAATAAAAAATAATAAAAAAATAATAAGTGTTTTTTAATCTAAATTTGCTATTAATAAGATATTGTACCTTTAACCTTGAATTGTGTAGTGACGTTGGTGTTAGTATCAGTAAATATTACATATAATTTTGTATTTCAACTGTATAATCTGTAATAGAGTACAATCACTATATTTGGTAATATGTTATGTCAACTTACTTCCTGAGTATTCTCTTGTTGAGCTAACATCAATTGATACATATTGTTCAATAAAAGCTGTTACAATAACAGTATAAATATCACAGATTGTGAAGTTATTAGAAAATCCATTATTATAAAATGTATCAGTTTGTATTAATATTCACTATTACCAAAAACCATCTTTGTTCTTAACAATAACATGATAAGTTGCAACAATTTTTGTGGAATATCAATAGAGTAAAATGATGGAGGAGACCAGGTTACTGAAAGATTATCATCTGACATTAAAATTGTTAAGTTTCCAACTGATGATATACCTAATAAATATGTGCAGTTATTATTAGCCTATGTTAGTGTCATATACCTTTAACAGTCAAAGTAGCACACCTTTTTGTTGAAGATTTAATGGATTAAAACTTATCACACTACATTGAACAGCTATCCCATCATTAATAGGTAGTGCTTTTATAGTTAGTACTGATGACCACACATCAACTGATATGTTGTTAGTAGTTACTGATATCTTTCTGTCTTGATTACTGTGATCAGTTAGTAAATTACCTCCTACAGTCCATGATACTATATCTCCTGTACCCACACAGGTAAAGTTAGCCAGTGTGTAAAGTGAAGCAGATACTGATGAGGGAGCTATTGTGATATCTATAATATACACATAATAATAATTTTTATTATAAGTACCATTACAGACTTTATCCATAACAAACCATGGCAAGCAAACTCTACAGAGCAACAAATATATATTATTATTTAAACTTACTAGCTCCATTTACTGACCAAATTATCAAGAGTAAGATAAGACTGGCCTTCAAGACTACCTCATCCATTATCAGTTCAAGTATAACAAGTTTTAATACAACTTTCCTTATTTGGTATGCACATGAACCAGTGCCCTGTTTGCACAATTAAACTTAATATTTGAAATAAACAATAGCAGTGTTGACAATGCAACATATATAATTTTGATTTCAACTGACATTGTAGAATAATTGTTTAAAGAGGTTAATTATTTCTCTTTTATTGAATGAACTGCTTGTCAAAAAAACATTTCAAATACAGAAGTGGAAGTCTATTGTAAAATTATTACAAGAGTCTCAAGTTTATTTGTGTTTTTTTATTATAGTCATAGTTTTATCAGTCATCTCTATATCACATTCATATATATTTAAGACAATTATGTACTAATAATACATGTTGCAGTAGTAGTTAACATGGAGTGCTACTTCAACTTAAAAAGTCAAACTTTTAGGGTTCATCAAGATTACCTATAGGTAGTTACTGCCAAGAATTTTTATAAAGTTAGTCATACCCAAAGCCTTTGTACTTGTGTGGCAGGGATAAAAATATTTGCTGCTATGTATACTTTAATCAGTTTGAGCAGTTTTACCTGTATATATATTATTATTATAATAACCTAAATATACAGCAATAAAACAAAGCTAGTGATAAACATATGGCGTAGTAACCCTTTTACAGAATAATTATGAAGGTCTAGCAGGTCATTAATTGCTTCACTGTAGTTGGTTTATACCTAACCCCTCAAAATAATTGGAGACAGCTTGATGAGAAATCCAGTCTAGCTATATACACTTCAGTTGTTCAGCCACAACAAAGGACAATCCAGGGATTTGTATCTCCTTTACAATACACTTGGCAATTCATTCTCATTTCTTTTTTCTTGATTTTGTCTTCTGCTGATCATTCACTTTCTTTTCTATGTAAATGTCACCACCTTAATATTTTAATGAAGGGTGGTTCCTCTCAATTGCACTTGTGCTCATGATTATCATTGTAATGTCATAAATATATTTGTGACTTTCCATTTTGAGACAAGATATTTATTATAAAGACAACTGAACAAAAACTCAATATTCTTCTGCCTCATGAGGTATGAGTAATCAAATAAAAATGATTTTGGTTTTTTGGAAGTCTTCTTTTTCACTTTTAGAGGGATTGATACAGCTGGTAAATTATTTATAGTTTGTATTATTTTTTAAATTCTTTCATTTAATCATAGTTATCACAAATACTTCCTCTCTGTTACCACTCCACTTTATACACTGGCTACCTTTACCTGTGAGGGTATAGGAGATATACTGCAGTGGTCCAGTAGGTGGTAATTCACTCACTGATCCCAGTAATCGAGACAGAGAGATATCAGTAACTACTACTAACAATATAATCAGTTGATGTGTGGTCATCGTACTAACTATAAAAGCACTACCTATTAATGATGGGATAACTGTTCAATGTACTGTGATCAGTCAGACAAGCCTTTTGATTTTAGTAGAAAGGAAATACTTTAACAATTATCCAGGTCACTATTATATTAGAAATCTTACATTTTTATATTCAACAATATTCTCAGGTATCACATCAGTTGAAACTTTACTTTTAGTCTCAATACACTTTCCTTCAGCTTGGAGCCTGTCTCCTCCATCATGGTTACTTACTCATCTCAGAATCCACGATGGGAGTACTAAATTATATTATGTTTATTTTGTGAAATCAAAATGACATCTGTAAAAAAAATCACAGGGACTTGTTAAATACAAACTGATACATTTTATCTCACTATTATTAATACAAATTATTACTACAATACTGACTGTACTAGTAGTATAGTAATGAGGATAACAACACAACTGATTTATCTAATTAAGATAAAAATAATAATATTTCATAGAAGGATGATATTTACTAACAAATAGTAGGTTCTACTGATGTATTGTGTCATGATCAAAATTATCTGATACCTGCTCTTGATGTCCACTATATCAACACAGAGAATTGATAGCATCATTTAATTTTTACCATTATATAGAATGCCTAGATATTAATTAGTATAACTATACATCTAATACAGCTACATGATATCTCAAGTAGATTATATGACTGGATGTTAGTATACCCAATCAGTCTCTACTCTTAATAAATTGCCTAATAATACATATATATCATTATTATAATATATTATAGAGGTCTAGGACTGCATGACATATAGTGATCTCATCATTAATGAAACCATTAGTATGAAATAATATAATAACCAAATAATATAGTTTAGTATATAGTAACTTACTGAATTCTAACAGTCTCAGTAGGATGGAGTAGGTAAATACGATTACCCAAGTACTTGCGGGTACACAACAGATGGGTTAGTTATAATAGTACCATCCTCCACTATATCATGAACTGTCACCGTAGGTTTACCACTAACTTTTAGAGTTATATACTGGTATACCGCGACTCTACCTCTATACTGGATTGTAGTTTTATATTATAGACTTTACACAGTTCTTTCAGAAACTCTCTAAATATCACATGACATCCATCAGCCAATAGATCTCTCGCGAGAAATTTTGCTATCAATAAAATTTTAAATTGTTACTCACTAAAGCATTGACCATCTTGGTCTTTTGTTTTGTTAAAAAGAGTCTTAGATGTACACAGTAAAAAGTGTATTTTATTTAAGGACTCCATATCAGTACTTTATAAACAGATAATAACATTCTTCATTATTAGTAGTATTTCCAATATAGTGACTGATGCTAATTGGTTACAAAACAGTTATATTCTGTTGTAGCTAAACCAACAGAACCCCTATTACACATTCTAGGTTACCATTGTTTTACTTGTTACATAAACACTTTGGTCCCAAACTAATTTAAATTAAACTGCAAACGCAAACCTTTAATTTAAATGAGTAGTAATGAAATTTACTTTATACTGCGTCACTAAAAGTTACAGTATAAATCGTTTTTTATTTCATATTGTCCCTCCCATAATCTTCTATAGAGTATTGATCATCTGCAAGTTTCAAATTTTTATTGACTTGATAATATTGTTAGTCACCCTTACTTCTGATTATTCTTCTGTTGAGATAACATCAATTGATGTGTATGTTTCAGTAAACAAGCTGTTACACATAACAGTAAAATATCACAGATTGTGAGTTATTAGAAATCCGCCTTATAAAATGTATCAGTTGTATTAATATTTATATTACACTGAACCATATTTACTCTTAAACATAATGATATGTTGTAATACCCCTTGAAACAAAAATCATGGAATAAAATGAATGGAGGAGACCAAAGTTAATGCAAGGCATTTACACCATCAAAATAAGTAGACCCTCAATAGTGATGAAAATACTGAATAATATAAGTAAGTATATTTAGATACCAATTCATTTACAATACAAAGGACTAAACTTTCATACCTTCAATAGTTAAAAGTAGCTCCTTTCTCGTTTCTAATATTCATATGGATTAGAAATTGATCACATTACATTCAATGACTATTCCAATCATTAATAGGTAATGCTCTTATAGTTAGCTACTGATGACCACACATCAACTGATATGTTGTTAGTATTACTGATATCTCTTCTGTCTTGATTACCTGTGATCAGGTGAGTGAACTACCCTGTTACTGTCCATATCAATGCAAACTCCCTTTAACCATCACCTGTAAAGTTAGCCAGTGTAAAAAAGGAATAGACACTGATGAAGGAGTCTACGGTGATACCTATCATATACACGTAGCAATAACTGAATTAAGGTAAGTACAGTTGCAACTTCTTTAACAAGCCAAGCTATTTCTAAAAAGCAAACAAACCAATTAAATAATATGTTATTTAAAACGTACACTCCATTGACTACTGCCAAAATTCTTAAAATTAAAGATAATACTGGCCCTTCAAGGACTCCTCCTCCATTGTCTGTGGAAATACACAAAGGTTAATTACAGCCTTTTTCTATATTTCCCTATTAGAAGGTCCGATCAATAGTCAGTGTTGACAATACTAACATGATTTTCAACGTGATAAAATTCAGGGTAGTAACTGATCTTATGATAATAGACTGCTCATCAAAAAACTCTCAAATAAGCATGCTAGTCCTTCTCTCTTTAACATGTGGGTCTATGACAATCTCTACTTTGTTGGTACAAGGTCATTGACAGTCTAAATGATTCTAATATTTTTAAAAAATTATGTGCTATAACTTTTTAAAAATAATGAATGTGACATAGGATGGGCTAATAAGTTCTAACAAAAAACACTTTTTCCAAGAAGTACTTATCCAGTAATGATGACAATAGCATATTTCTACATACACATAAATTTTGTTCACAAAAAATAATAAAGCATTTTGTTCAAAAAGTAGTGTTATGTAGAGATTGATTCTAATTTCTACCTCAGAAAAGAACTAAACAAGAGAATAGCAATGCACTGATGTCTTTTTCTATTATTTCTTTCCTTGGTATTATGCTATTATATTGGGATCATTTACAAATTCTCTACTATAATCAAACATTGCCTCAACTTGTAACTAAACAAATTATTACTTCAAAATTTATTGTATATGTATACATCACACTCTACACATTATATATCAGTTTGACTGAGATATTTGTTATTTTCCCTTATCTGGACTACTCTCATAATTACAGATGCCAGTACTACCACATGATTGATTATTATTTGTCAATATTCAGTAAATATTTTATTTTTTGTGTGCTATTTGCATATGTACATGGATGCTATTACCATCAACGGTCTTGTTTCAGAATAGATACACTTCAATCTCCCCTCATTTCTGTGAAGTAGAGGTCATTCAAAAAGGATTTCTCAAAATCTTTCAACGTATTCCTTCCGAAAACTCCAGTAAGGTATACCAACTAAATAATTAGAAGATTATTCCTAATGTTCATAATCTCAACTCATATGTATTTTTCTTATCACATAGATACTAAAAAAGTTATTAAATTATATTATCTCCATATTTAAGAAAAAATATGTACATTTGAACATGTCACATGGAAAAGTCACTTCAACTTACAAATTCTACATTTAAAGTTCAAGGTTCCCTACTATTAGTAGTCCACTCCTCACCAGGAACTGTAAAGATCCTAGCTAGCTCTCTATAAACACTTAACTATATAAGTTATTACGACAATAAATTTAGTATACTTCCGATTTCTTCAACTCTTGCATCAATCTTTTAATTTAACTTTGAAATCATCTGTGTGACTATAGATATAGTGCTAAGCTTGTAACTAACAAAGCATCATCAATCCTTTGATATTTATATAGATTGTATACCTTGACTGTAAGATTTGACGACTAATATAGTTGCTGTCATGCTGCTATGTGTTATGCCCATGCTTAGCATTTGTACAAGTGGTTGGGCTTAAATTATCATTTTAAAATATTTATTGAAATGTCTTGGTTTAGTTAGTGAATAATAAAGCAGATATAGCACAGTTGTTTATGTGGTATTGTAAAGATGATAATATAACTATCTTGTTTATAATAGTTGTTTAATTAATCTATGAATACTTTTCATCACATACACTTTTTCATTAAAAAAGTATGTATTTTGGTGGAGATATTTAAGGAACATTAGGACTAAAATACAAGTTCAATATTGTTAATTATTATCCACTTTTATAAACATTTATTATTTATAGTACATGACAATAGCTACAACTGCTTACAAGGCTAATAGATAACTAACAAGACCAGAATTACAATAAGTAGTATTTAGATGAATACAAAAAGATCATTACTCTATTATTTTTAGGTTTAGATCTATCCCTCAAAATATAGGACACCTTGATAAGAATCCAGTCTAAATACACTTCAGTTTTTTGACCACAACAACTTGAACAATCCAGTGACTTCATTTCTCTTTTAATAATATGTTTGCCATACTTTTTCAAGATCCTTTTTACCTCTCACATCTACTTTCTCGATCTTTTATCTTCTTGCTGATCCTCCTTTTCTTCTATATTAAGTAACTACTTAAGTTTTAGTTAAGGGTGGTTCCTCTCACGTTTTCATAGCAACTAGTTATGATCAATGATTATCATTTTAATGTCATAAATGTATTGTGACTTTCCATTTTAAGAAAAGATATTTGCAAGACAAACTGAACACAAAACTACAATATTCTTCTGCTTCAAGAAGCATGAGTACCAAATAAAATTTGTATTGGTTTGTTTGGGAAATCTTCTACTACTTTTAGAAAAGTTGATACAGCTGGTAAGTTATTTATAAGTTGTTTTTTATAAATTCTTCCTCCTTTTATCCCAGTTATCACAAACATTTCTTCTTTCTGTTACTGCTTCAATTTATACCCTGGCTACCTTTATCTGTCCAGGGTATAGGAGATATATATGCAGTGGTCCAGTAGTTGATAATTCAATCCCCGTAATCAGACAAGAGATATCAGTAACTACTAACAATCTATCAGTTGGTGTTGTGTGTGGTTCATCAGTAACTAACTATAAGAGCACTACCTATTAATGATGGAATAACGTTCAATGTACTGTGATCAGTCAGAACCCTTTTGACTTTACAGCAAAGGGAAATACTTAACACAATTACAGGTCAATTCTTTATTTTAAAACTTATATCTTTATTCAATAATATTCAGGTTCACATCAGTCGAAATGTTCAGTTTACTTTTAGTCTCAACACTTCTTCAGATTGGGTGACCTGGTCTCCTCCCATCATTTTATTTTCATGACCATTCCACAAGGCAGTATACAACATATCATGTTGATGTTAAGAGTCAAGATGGCTTTATAATATAGAATTTAATACAACTGATACATTCATCAGTTACTAGTAAACCTCACAATCTGTAATATTTACACTGCTAGTGTCACACAGCTTTTATTGACAATACAGTTTTCACTTTTACAATGCTACTATAGAAAATACTGGAAGTAAGATTATGTTACTTTCTCTTTAACAAATTACTTACATTCTCTATCAGATCATTACATATCAACATACTTAACTATGATGTAAAGTTTAATAACTCTGTAATACAAGTACAATTTCTTTATCATGTAAGGACTAACTATATAAATACATATGAGAATATTATACTTTTCTAGATCAAAGGTTTCCCTTTCTTATGTAATAATATCATATATGGTAAACAAGGATAATGTTAACAATGAGACTATGGGGTATTATGATCGTGTTTATATCAGTGCTACTAAAGTTAATGAAACAATAACAATTATAATATAACTGGACTACATCCTTCTCTCAATTATACATTTACTACATATATTATGGATTTGCCTTTAATAACACAAAGAAATGAAGATCATGTGCTATTTTGTGAGTTATTAATTAATATTCCTGTGACTTTATTATCACTATAGCAATCTATAATGTTCAAGGACTCGCTTCTACAATACTACTTTGATAATGGATCAGTTGTTTTTGTAGGGTGTAGGTTTGCTGAGAAATCTACTGCTGATGGATGTCATGTGATATTTAAGAGTCATCTAAGGAACTGTAAAGTCTATTAATAATCAGTATAGAGGAGAGTACAGTTATACCAGTATATAAGTCTAAACCAGTTAGTGTAACTATACTGTGACAGCTCATGATATTTATAGATGGTACTATTATAAACTAACCCATCTGTTTTGTACCCTCAAGTACTGGAATATATCTTATTACTACCATCTCCTACGGAGACTGTTAGTAATATTGGTAAGGAATATAATATTGTACTGTTATATTATAATTATACCATATAGGCACAACATCAAATGATATGGTAGTTAGGGTCACTATTGCCACTACTAATATTATAACATCAGTAGAACCTACTAGTGGAATATATAATTGTAATTTAACATAATTTATGTATCATATTGATTGTTTGTGTTATAGCTATTAGAAATCTCTATTTGATTGTTACTGGTATATTAAGTTATGTTGAGAGTGCCTTATTGATAACAGGAATAATTATTTGTGTTTGTTATTGTTGGAAGAGGAAGAAATCCAAAAACCCATAAAGGTATATCATATTATTATTTATAAAAGTAATACTTTATCTATAGAGCAATCACCTCAAGATACACATCAAAACTCAGTTGACCAGTACTATTATACCAACTGATGTTATTATACATGATACGGTATGTCAATTCATTAATGGTACTTAATATGTATCATAACTTTTTGATACCCTATCTATTAACCATTGAACATAATTGTATTTATAGTTACTGTTCAGAGACCTGATGATGAATATTAATAGTTATGAATATGATTACTTTGTTTTTTACTACAGGGTGGGCTGATCAGGAGCTGACTCTTGTGTAAAAAGACAATAACATTATTTTATATCAATAATGTCATTAAAATAATTTCATACAAACTAATATACAAAACGATCAGTTGTGATATAATAAATAATACACTAGTGAGTAGATATGTACTATACTAATCTATATATACTGTATGTACTATATATCATAGATACTATATTATCAATGACTATACATGTACTAGTAAATACTACTAGATATTAGAATATACTATAAATACAGATATTTTCAATAAATGGAGGTAGATGAAATCATTCTGAGAAATATTCTTATGATAATTATCATTACACCTTGGTTTATAAATGAATGCTGGTAAGTTATAAATCTTGTCTATATTATAATAATATAAGTTATGTTATAGCTGTGATCACAGTAAAATTAATTAATAAAGCTAATTATATACTACCAGTGAACATATATTGGTAATATTACTGATATATATAATATACTACCAGTGAACATATACTAGTAATATTACTGATATATCTAATATACTACTAGTGGACATATACTGGTAATATTACTGATATATCTAATATACTACCAGTAGACATATACTGGTAACATTACTGATATATCTAATATACTACCAGTAGACATATACTGGTAACATTACTGATATATCTAATATACTACCAGTAGACATATACTGGTAATATTACTGATATATCTAATATACTACCAGTGGACGTATACTGGTAATATTACTGATATATCTAATATACTACTAGTGGACATATACTGGTAATATTACTGATATATATAATATACTACAAGTGAACATATACTGGTAATATTACTGATATATCTAATATACTACCAGTAGACATATACTGGTAATATTACTGATATATCTAATATACTACCAAGTAGACATATACTGGTAATATTACTGATATATCTAATATACTACCAGTGGACATATACTGGTAATATTATTGATATATCTAATATACTACCAGTAGACATATACTGGTAATATTACTGATATATCTAATACTACAAGTGGACATATACTGGTATATTACTGATATATCTAATATACTACCAGTAGACATATACTGGTAATATTACTGATATATCTAATACTACAAGTGGACATATAATGGTAATATTACTGATATATCTAATATACTACCAGTGGACGTATACTGGTAATATTACTGATATATCTAATATACTAGTGGACATATACTGCAATATTACTGATATATCTAATATACTACCAGTGGACGTATACTGGTAATATTACTGATATATCTAATATACTACTAGTGGACATATACTGGTAATATTACTGATATATCTAATACTCTACCAGTAGACATATACTGGTAATATTACTGATATATCTAATACTACAAGTGGACATATACTGGTAATATTACTGATATATCTAATATACTACTAGTGGACATATACTGGTAATATTACTGATATATCTAATATACCGCCAGTAGACATATACTGGTAATATTACTGATATATCTAATATACTACCAGTGGACATATACTGGTAATATTACTGATATATCTAATATACTACCAGTGGACATATACTGGTAATATTACTGATATATCTAATATACTACCAGTGAACATATACTGGTAATATTACTGATATATCTAATATACTACCAGTGGACATATACTGGTAATATTACTGATATATCTAATATACTGCCAGTAGACATATACTGGTAATATTACTGATATATCTAATATACTACCAGTGGACATATACTGGTAATATTACTGATATATCTAATATACTACCAGTAGACATATACTGGTAATATTACTGATATATCTAATATACTACCAGTAGACATATACTGGTAATATTACTGATATATCTAATATACTACCAGTGGACATATACTGGTAATATTACTGATATATCTAATACTCTACCAATGGACATATCTAATACTCTACCAATGGACATATCTAGTATACTACCAGTGGACATATACTGGTAATATTACTGATATATTTAATATACTACCAGTGAACATACAACTGGTAATATTACTGATATATCTAATATACTACCAGTGGACATATACTGGTAATATTATTGATATATCTAATATACTACCAGTGAACATACACTGGTAATATTACTGATATATCTATATACTACCAGTGAACATATACTGGTAATATTACTGATATATCTAATATATACTATGGTATGTCACTTAAAACTTGTAATTGTCAAGTCATTGGATCATTATGTAACATTAGTTGTTACTGGAGCTGTATTCAGGTAATAAGGGGTGTGGTCAGTTTTCATAATTTCTATTTTTATAGGTTTTTTAATACATAAATATTTCAAAAATGTACATGCATATAGAATTTTTACTTCTTATCATTTCAACAAATTACACAATTGAATAATTAACTCTTAATTGGAAGGAACTAGAGAGAAGGTAGTGTGTAGATGTGATTCATAAGGAGTGGAGTTGGCTGCACATATAGTCAGGCAACCTATAAAAAGTGGATGTGGTTATTGCAAGGTCTTATACATAGATGACATATATGAATTGCTGTGATTTTCTTAATAGTTTTTCTTCTCCTATTATTAGTGCTAATAGAGGATGACAAACTATGAACATTGATTCCACATTATAGTTACTCAACTTAAGAAGATAACATCAACAAACACCTACACCCTCTTCAAGTACAGTTCCCACTGATTTATTTATTGTTTGAGGTGTACATTAGGTTACAATACAATAGGTAATAGAGTAAAAGTTAACATTGATTGTATACAACATTTAATTATGATCTGAAATTCTGTATTGAATATCTAGTGTGAGCATAACAATACTATAGCTATTGATCTATTGTAAACTGACAATGTGTTATGAATATTATTAACAATTGCTCCTAATGTCATAAAATAAATATATAATATCTTTATTACTAGAGAAGGAGACAGTTAAATCAGAGACTGACAATTCTGTTGCATAGGATGAGGACACAATTTTAAAAGGAGAAAATATACACCTCATTTTAATTATTAGTGTAGAATTTTGTTTATACGTTAGCTCCGTTCACTAATGATACTCCAATTTATAGCAGACATGATGATGATACTCCTAATATTAAGGTATAATGGGAAGACCAACAATATTAATAAAACATTTTATTTTTCAAAGTCTATGACTCCATCTTCAAATGTTAGGACAGAAATGGATATATGCTAGGAGTGTATAAATAGATAGTAAATGTTAAAGTTGGTTAGTGATCATGTCTTGTAGTATCATTTGAGTTTGCAATACAAGTACTCAAATCAAAAAGTGGATAGTGGTAGAAATAAAGTGAAATAAAGTTAAGTAATATGAATACATCTGAATAGAAGGAATATCTAAAGTCGATTCAAAAACCAATTAAAATTTATCATAACAGTAGCATTATTAAAGAAAAATTTATTGTATAGAGAATAACAAAAAATTTTGCACAATAGAATTATGTAGCAAAATGTTTGTGAAGTAAAAATTAATTTGATGTTGATGTTATTATATTTCATAGTCATCAGTACAAATCATACTAGGTTGTATTGTTATATATGATGGATTACTCTCTAACTCCACTCTTCTACTTCTCATCTCTAATCTGTTCACTATAATATATAATGATAATACATGAAGTTAAACAGTATAGTTTACCTTCCTCATATGCAAGATTATGAGTGATAGCTTCCTGATCAACTATATAGAATTATATGAAAATATTAGTTTATAACATTTATTTCTTACCTCCAACTTCATATTGCTGTCTCTTCTTCTTCCTCCAATATACAGTAATACTAGTAGCTATCACTATTATAGCAATAACAATTATTACTACAATACTGACTGTACTGCTAGTAATAGTAATAAGGATGAACACAGACTGAGCTGTACTTACACAGATCTGATAAAATATTAATATTTATTAAGATATATTTACTAGAAGAAATAGTAGGTTCTACTGAATGTACTGATGTCATCGTTAAAGTTATTCCAGCTGTACTAGTGACATCAATGATCAACACAGAGACTGTAGTTTTCATCATTCAATATTGCACCTAGTATTATATATTATATAGAACAGTACACATAGTCAGTATATACTACTTACTGATATTACTGACAGTCTCAGTTGGAGGTGGTAGTAGTAAGACATACTCCAGTATTTGAGGGTACACAACAGATGGGTTAGTTATAATAGTACCATCTACTATATCATGAACTGTCACAGTATAGTTACCACTAACTGGTAGACTTATATACTGGTATACTGTACTCTCCTCTATACTGGATTTACTGATATAATAGACTTGACAGTTCCTTTAGAAAATTCTCTAAATATCACATGACATCCATCAGGAGTAGATCTCTCAGCAAACATACACTCTACAAGAACTGATCCATTATCAGAGTAGTACTGTAGAGTGAGTCCTTGAACATGATAGATTGCTATACAAAGAAATATTGGTTCATAATAAGATGATAAATTTATTATCTTACTAAATAAGATATGATCTTGGTATTTACTGTTGTTAAAAAGTGTCTGTGATATAATACAGTAAAAGTGTAGTTATTAAATGGATCCAGACCAGTAATATTATAACAGATAATGACATCATCATTAGTAGTAGTGTTTCCAATATATTGAAGATAATAAGTTGTCATAATATTGTTATATTCAGTTGTACCAAATAACAGACTATTACACAGTCTAGGTGTACCATTGACCTTGGAATATTAATAAATATATATCTACTGTCCTATAAATAAGATACTTTACCTTTAACTTAAATGCATAGTGAAATATTTTTCCGTGTCAGTAATTATTAGAGTATAGTTTTTTTATTTCAATTGTATAATCTGTAATAGAATATCAATCACTGTATTTAGTAATATTGTGTCAACTTACTTCCAGAGTATTCTCTTGCTGAGCTAACATCAATTGATGTGTATTGTTCAATAAAAGCTGTTACTATAACAGTATAAAACATCACAGACTATGAAGTTATTAAAAAATTTATCATTATAAAATGTGTCTGTAGTATTAATATTTACTAGTACAGAACCATCTTTATTCTTAACAATAACATGATATGTTGTAATACTTCCTTGTGGAATATCAATAGAGTAAAATGATGGAGGAGACCAGGTTACTGAAATATTATTATTTGGCATTAAAATTGTTAAGTTTCCAACTGATGATATACCTAATAAAATATGTGCAGTTATTATTAGCCTATGTTAGTGTCATATACCTTTAACAGTCAAAGTAGCACCTTTTTGTTGAAGATTTAATGGATTAAAACTTATCACACTACATTGAACAGCTATCCCATCATTAATAGGTAGTGCTTTTATAGTTAGTACTGATGACCACACATCAACTGATATATTGTTTAGTAGTTACTGATATCTCTCTGTCTTGATTACTAGGATCATTGAGTAAATTACCCCCTACTGTCCATGATAGTATATCTCCTATACCCTCACAGGTAAAGTTAGCCAGTGTATAAAGTGGAGCAGAGACTGATGAAGGTGCTACTGTGATATCTATAATATAATAATGGATTATTGTAAGTACACTACAGACTTTATCTTTAACAAACCATGGCTCTACAAAGCAACAAATCATTCAAATATATTATCATTTTAACTTACTAGCTCCATTTACTGACCAAATTATCAAGAGTAAGATAAGACTGGCCTTCAGACTACCTCATCCATTATCAGTTCAAGTATAACAAGTTTTAATACAACTTTCCTATTTGGTTATGATCATGAACCCTTGCCCTTTTGTGCAATTAAACTCAGTTTTGAAATAAACAGTAGCTGTGTTGACAATATTAAGTGGTTTTAATTTCATCTGACATTGTACAATAATTTTTACAGTAGTTAATTGTTCTGTCATTTATTGGATGAACTGCTTGTCAAAAAAAATATTTCAAATACAGAAGTGCTAGTCTATTGCAAAATTACTACTAAAATTATTACAAAATCTGTATAATAATCTCAAGCTCCTTTACTTTATCACAATGTTAGTCATCCTTATATCACAGCAATATATATATAGATATTTAAGAAAATTATGCACATGAACACGTTGGAGTAGCAGTTGACACAGAGTGCCACTTCAACATAAAGTCATACTTTTAGAGTTCATCAAGGTTACCTCTAGGTAGCTACTGCTAAGAAATGTTATAAAGTCATTCATACCAAAAGCTGAGCACTTATGGCATGTAGGAATAAAATATTTGTTGCTATATACACTGGAGGTCAGTGTTACCAGTTTTACCTATTAATTGTTGTTATGATAACCTATATACAAACAATTGGACAAAGCTAACAGTAAAAACACATTTTTTGATGGTCATTTATTTCGTTGTAGTTGATTTATATGTAATTATCAAAGCAATAAGAGACAGCTTGATAGGATTCTAGTGTAGTTTCGCTTCTGTTTATTCAACTACAACAAATGTACAATCCATGCAAGGATTTGTATCTCTCTTCATAATACACTGGGCAATTCAGTCTCACTTACACATTTTTAATTTTGTCTTCTTATGATCATTCCCTTACTTCTTCTTCTACGTAAATATCACTACCTTAATATTTTTAGTTAAGGGTGGTTCCTCTCAAGTTTCATAGCAACTAGTTATGATCATGATTATCATTTTAATGTCATAAATATATTTGTGACTTTCCATTTAAAGAAAAGATATTTGCAAAGACAACTGAACACAAAAAACTACAATATTCTTCTGCTTCAAGAAGCATGAGTAACAAATAAAAATTGTATTGGTTTGTTTGGGAAGTCTTCTACTCACTTTTAGAAAGGTTGATACAGCTGGTAAATTAATTATAATTTGTATATATATTATATATGAATTCCTCCTTTTATCACAGCTATCACAAACTGTTCCTCTTCTGTTACCACTCCACTTTATACATTGGTCAAACTTTACCTGTCAGGGTATAGGAGATATAATGCAGTGGTCAGTAGGTGGTAATTCACCCAATGATCCCAGTAATAAAGATAAAGAGATATCAGTAACACTACTAACAATATATCAGTTGATGTGTGGTCATCAGTACTAACTATAAGAGCACTACCTATTAATGATGGTATAACTGTTCAATGTACAGTGATCAGTCAAAATCCTTTTGAGTTTAAAACAAAGGGAAGTATCTTAACAATTACAGGTCAATTCTATATTATAAAACTTCATCTTCATTCAACAACATACAGGTATCACATCAGTGGAAAACTTTACCTTTAGTCTCAACACTTCTTCAGTCTGGTTAACCTGGTCTCGTCCATCATTTTACTCTCGTGATATTCTACAGGGGAGTTTTACAACATATCATGTCTATGTTAAGAGTAAAAATGGTTCTATAATAGTAGATGATAATACAACTGATACATTCTATCAGTTACCTAGGAACTTCACTGTCTGTGATATTTATAATATTGATGCTAGTGTCACAGCTTTTATTGAACAATACAGTTCACTAGTTAAAAATGCTACTAAAGACAATACTGGAAGTAAAATTATATTAATTTTCTCTTTAATAAATTTTCTACATTATCAGATAATACTATTGACATACTTAACTATGATGTGAAGTTTAGTAACTCTATAATACAAGTACAATTTCTCATCAATGTAAGGACTAATTATATAAATATATGTTGATAAAAGTTATATATTCTAGATCAATGGTTTCCCTCACTTATGTAATGATATTATTATATATGGTATAACAATGGATAACATGAATGAGACAACTAAGTCTTATGATCCTGCTTACATAATTGCCACAAAAATTAATGCAACAACAATACCTTATAATATAACTGGACTACATCCTTTTCTTAATTTTACATTTACTGCATATATTATGGATATATATAACAACACAAAGAATAAAGATAGTATTATATTTTGTAAGTTAATTGTTATGCACAATGATTCATTATCACTGTAATATATATATATATATAGCAACCTACCATGTTCAAGAACTCACTCTACAGTATTACTCTGATAATGGATCAGTTGTTGTAGAGTGTAGGTTTGCTGAGAGATCTACTGCTGATGGATGTCATGTGATATTTAGAGAGTCTTCTAAAGGAACTGTGAAGTCTATTAATATGAGTAAATTCAGTATAGAGGAGAATACAATATACCAGTATATAACTCTACCAGTTAGTGGTAACTATACTGTGACAGCTTATGATATAGTAGATGGTACTATTATAACTAACCCATCTGTTGTGTACCCTCAAATACTGGAGTATATCTTACTATTCCCATCTCCTACTGAGACTGTTGTTCCTAGCAGTAAGCAGTATATTGTGGCTGTTATATAATATAATATATCATTATAGGCACAACATCAAATGATATGGTAGCTATGGTCATTACTGGAACTACTGATATTACTACCACTGGTATAACATCTAGTGTAGAACCCACTAGTGAAATATCTGATTGTAAGTTTAATATAATTTATATATCATATTGAGTGTCTGTACTATAGCTTTTTGAATCTCTATTTTTATTGTTACTGGTATATTAGCTGGTGTAGCTGTTGAGAATGTATTATAATAACAGGAATCATGATTTGTGTTTGTTATTGTTGGAGGAGAAGGATGAAATCTATAAAACTCAATAAAGATGTAGAGCAATCACCTCAAGATACATATCCAGCTTCTTTACCTTGTGGAAACACACATCCTGACAATAATAGATAGGATGAGGTGTGTCACTTCAATAGAAGTATTAACAATATATCATAGCTTTCATGCTTTTACATAATGTTTTTTATCGTCATTTGTCATAAGTGTATTTATGGTTACTGTTTTGGGACCTGACAGTGCATTATGAATACGATACCTTCTTTCATATAACAGATGGGCAGATCATCATAACATGTCTGCATCATCATGTCAAAGAAATATCAAAGCTCTAGATAAACCCGAAACTCAAAAATCAATGACAAATACCTGAGTCTGCCAATGGTCCAAGAAATTCTACATATTACTTTATAATAAAGCAATATTAATTCACTCGTAACACTTATAACACATATCCTAAAAAATAAGTTAGATATTCATTTTATATATAGGAGTAGAAGTTACTCCTATATAAAATAACTTTACATGTGAGGGTACAGGAGTTGCATTGATATGGACCGTAGAGGTAATTCACTCACTGATCCCAGTAAATCAAGACAGAGAGATATCAGTAACTACTAACAATATATCAGTTGATGTGTGGTCTCATACTAACTATAAGAGCACCACCTATTGATAATGAGGTCAATTATAATATCACACCATAATTATATTAACAATTTTATAAAATCTTCTCAAAATTGGCATCATTGAAATCAAACATAGAGTATAATTTAGTTATATGTTAGTTTCAACTTAACAGCAAATGTAATCCAAACAATTAATTTTGAATCATTAAATATTGAAATAGTCAATGAGGTCTTTAATCTTGCATAGTCAGCCCCTTATGTTACACATGCACATTCATTGTAATGTAATGAGTACATTATACCAGTATATAAGTCTACCAGTTAGTGGTAACTATACTGTGACAGCTCATGATATAGTAGATGGTATTATTATAACTAACCAATCTGTTGCGTACCTCCACGTACTGGAGTATATCTTACTATTATCATCTCCTATTGAGACTGTTATTGCTACCAGCAAGTAGACTACTATTGTATTGTACTATATATGTTACATATGTATAAAAAATTTTCTTGTAATGGTATATAATGGTAGTACTATTGTATAGTTGTACTGGTAAACATAGCAATGTTAATATGATGTATTGAATAAAGATATATTTCCTCTTGTGTTACTATACCAGATAAATTGTCAAGTGTATGTATATTGTCAAAGTGATTGTAAATATTTCCCTAGTTGAGAAGACAACATTTGTAATCATTCTATCTTATGAAATGGCAGATCAACTGATCAACAATCACCTTTACAGCTTACATCACCTCATCAAGCAACAATAGTTCAGTCTACTTTTCCAGGATCCTCTCTTATCAGTACTACTTTTACAGTACAGAATAAACCTGTACTATCAGAAAATAGTGAACACAATCCAAACAATACTGATTCACGTCAACCTACTTTTGTATATGATAATGATAACTATATTATTATATTATATTATTAACTATAATATTTACTAGAAACAAAACTTTTAATTTGATAATGATTAAACTAGGAAATAATGAGGCACTAGTCATGAGGTATTAAAGTAATTGATTAACTTTACAATGGTTCATTAACCTTATATATAATAAATACACATTGAAACTGGATGTGAATTCTGTATTATTAATGAGGACATATTGTACTGATATTGGTAATCATGATCATTTTGTTATAATCACATAATTATTGTAAATTCATACTTTTACAGACTTATGCTCATAATTCTTCCACATATTCAACATAACTGTGTATAGAATATTATAGGTAATAGCAATAGTGGTCTTAGATTATAGGATATATTTATGAAATGTAACACAATTTTAGTATAGACCAATGATATTAATAAAACACATTAGTTTTTGAGGCCTGTGGTTCCTCCTTCAAATGTTAGCACAGAAATGAATGTGTAGATAGCTAAGGCTATATGATATACAGTAAATGTTAAAGTTGTTAGTGATCTGTCTTGTTGTATTATATGAGTTTTGCTGTACAAGCACTCCACTCAAAAAGTTGATAGTGGTAGGAATGAAAGTGAAATAAAGTTAGGTAATATGAATACATTTGAATAGAAGAAATGTCTAATGTCGATTCAAAACAATTAATATTTATCATAAAACAGCAGCATTATTAAAAGAATGGAAATTTTATTTTAAAGAAAATAACCAATAATGCATTTAACTTGTATAATAGAATTATGTAATAAAATGATTAAGGACTTAAATCATTGTGATGTTATTACATTTTCATAGTTATCAGTACATGTCCTACTAGGTTGTACTGTATATATGATGGATTACTCCCTAACTCCACTCTTCTACTTCTCATTTCAAGTATATGTACTATATGTATATAAAAAAACAACTGCTAATATAAACAAAAACAACTGCTAATATACAATATATTACTATTACTATATAATTAGTGAACATGTGCTAATATTGCTATGTACTAATATTACTAATATTACTATGTCCTAATATTACTAATATTACTAATATATTACTAATATATAATATTAGTGAAGATGTACTAATATTATATACTTGTAGGTACACTTCATTCAACTCTAGTTGATGTTAAACTGGTAATGATTATGTCTTGTAGCTACTATAATATGACTATGTAGTAGAAGTACTTCACTCAAAAGTGACAATGTTAGGAACAATTGTTAAACTGTTTAACTGTTTAGTAGTTGAGTAATTGTGGAGAATGACTCTATACCAAATACTAAGTGTCATTTCAAAAAAGTTAATATTGATCATAACAACAGCATTATTATAGAAAAAAAAAGTTTATTGTGCATAAGAAAATAACAATAAATTTCAAATTCAACTACTACTTTGAATATATAAGAATTATATAACAGAACATTATCAAGAACAAATATTAATGTGATATTGTGATGTACTTGACTGTTATATTTTCATAGTCATCAGTACATGTCCCTATAGGTTGTACTGTTATATATGATAGATTACTCTCTAACTCCACTCTTCTACTTCTCATCTCCAATATATTCACTAAATGTATAATGATAATATATATGATGAAGTTAAATAATAAGTTTACCTTCTTCATATGCAGGATTATGAGTGATAGCTTTCTGATCAACTGTTTAAGAAATTAAGGAATATTAATTTATAACACTCTTTCTTACCTCCAATTCATATTGCTGTCTCTTCTTCTTCGTCCAATATACAGTAATACTAGTAGATATCACTATCATAGCAATAACAATTATACTACAATACTGACTGTACTACTAGTAATAGTAATGAGGATGAACACAGACTGATTAGTAGCTGTAGATGTAATTAAAATTAATATTAATATTTATTAAGGATATATTTACTAGAAAATATAGTAGGTTTACTGAATGTACTGATGTCATCATCAAAGTTATACTAAGTGTACTAGTGATATCACTTAACAACACAGAGACCTGTTGAATCATTAAATGTCATACCTAGTAATATATTGTATAGAACCAGTACACAATAGTCATTATATACTATTTACTGGTAGGAACAATAGTCTCAATAGGAGATGGTAGTAGTAAGATATATTTCAGTACTTGAGGGTACACACAGATGGGTTAGTTATAATAGTACCATCTACTATATCATGAACTGTCACAGTATAGTTACCACTAACTGGTAGACTTATATACTGGTATACGGTATCTCCTCTATACTGGATTTACTGATATTAATAGACTTCACAGTTCCTTTAAAGACTCTCTAAATATCACATGACATCCATTAGAAGTAGATCTCTCAGCAAAACTTACACTCTACAACAAACTGATCCCATTATCAGAGTAGTACTGTAGAGTGAGTCCTTGAACATGATAAGTTACTGTAAGTAATATTGTTCATAATAAAATTATAAATTTGTTAATTCACCAAATATGATATGATCTTGGACTTTAGTGTTGTTAAAAAGAGTCTGTGATATATGCAGTAAAATGTAGTTATTAAATGGATCCAGACCAGTGATATTATACAGCTTAAATGACATATCATTATTATTAGTGTTTCCAATATATTGAAGATGATAAGTTGTCACAATACTTTTTATATTCAGTTGTACCAAATAACAGACTATTACCACAGTCTAGGTGTACCATTGACCTTGAAATAATAAAAGTTTAAGTATATCTACTGTACTGTAAATATAATACTATACCTTTAACTTGAAGGGTATATTGAAATTGTTTTCTGTGTTATGAAATATTACAGTATAGTTATATAATTTCAACTGTATAATCTGCAATAGAGTATAATCACTGTATTTGGTTATATGGTATACATATCAACCAGCTTTTGTAATAGAATATCATTGTACTTGCTATAATGTTATGTGAACTTACTTCCCGAGTATTCCCTTGTTGAGCTAACATCAATTGAAGTATAATGTTCAATAAATGCAGTTACAACAACAGTATAAATACCACAGAACTATTAAGTGTTAGAAAACCCATTATTATAGAATGTATCAGTTGTATTAATATTTACTAGTAGAGAACCATCTTTACTCTTAACAATAACTTGATATGTTGTAATACTTCCTTGTGGAATATCATCAGAGTAAAATGATGAGGAGACCAGTTTAATGAAAGATTATGTAACATCAAAATTAATAGCCCCTCAACAGATGAAATTCCTTGAAGTGTAAAAAAATTGTTATGTTCATTATATAACATAAAAAAACAATATTAGATGTCTACCTTTATATTTAAAGCAGCTCCTTTTTGAATAATACCAAATGGATCAAAACTGACCACATCACATCTAACATTATCCCATCATTAATAGGTAGTGCTCTTATAGTTAGTACTGATGACCACACATCAACTGATATATTGTTAGTAGTTACTGATATCTCTCTATCTTGATTAGTAAGATGAGTAAGTGAATGTTCCTGCACTAACCACTCCAGTATATCTCCTATAACCCTCACAGGTAAAGTTAGCCAGTGTGTAAAGTGATGTATTAACTGATGAAGGAGCTACTGTGATATATGCAGTATTACATGCTATTAATAATCATGTAGTTACACTTAAGGCTTACCAGCTCCATTCACAGTCCACATAGTTAGTAGCAAATATAAGAATGTCTCCTCATTGGCTGTCTTTACAGTATTTGGTGAATGGCAATTCGTAAACCAGGACGGGAATGTTTTGTTTCGTTCTGTACACTAAAATAGAAGCAATAACTTCCCTTCTTTCGAGTGAACGTTTCGTTCCGTGTTTTTAACATAGCTGCCCATAGTTGCCGCCCACTTCAGTTTTATCATTCTAGTACCAGTGTACTTTGTTTTGAGTGCACAATACCTTTGTTATAAAGTAGATTAAACTTAGTTTACTGTATCTGATAATACAAATGTGAAGTGTTCATAATGAGAAAATGAATAGCTAGGATTTATTTTTGTGTCTCGTCCCTGATCCCATACATGACATATATAGCAGTTAAGATGTCTAAAGTTGAAGAACTCAGGTTTTCACATGTGGCCATAACCTATCTACTTTTTTCTGTCATTAGAAATTCAGTGATAAATGTGATGCTTAAAGTAAAATTCTCTATACATGGAAAGTCAAGAAATATATACTTCACATGTTACATTTACCTATATCTCTATTAGATATATTTAATTAAAAGTTATGATTGAGTTAACTTATGAAAAAAGAACCACAAAATATGAAGCTAGTGAAAACAAAAGCAAGGTAAAGTCATTGGACATAATCTAACTAGTCCACAACTTTAATTGTATGACAAATTCATCTTAAATTGACAATAACTTAGATTTAAAAAAATAAAGCTCAATTAATCTTGTTATAAATATTTAAAGGTTTGTTTTTCTTCTGAAAGTAAAAAGGTGGGTCTCTTGTTACATAGCAACTACACTCAACCTATGAATCTCACCTATTAGTCTTTGAATATAGTTACTAATTTCCAATAAAGGGAAAGGAATTGTGAAAGTGCCTTAAATCAAGTAGTAGTAGGAGGAAGCTGACCTCATTCATTTAATGAGCCAGACTTAAACATGGAATTAACAGTCTTGTTGATCATTTTTTCTATGTTTTTTTTCTTATGGTGCTGGTAAGTCATAGAATTAATATTAATAGTTAATAGATTCTTTTATTGATAAAACAGATATCACAGTAGCTCCCTCATCTGTGACTGCTCCACTTTATACACAGGCTAACTTTAACTGTGAAGGAACAGGAGATATATTGTTGTGGACAGTACATAGTAATTCACCAACTGATCCCAGTAATCAAGACAGAGAGATATCAGTAACTACTAACAATATATCAGTTGATGTGTGGTCATCATACTAACTATAAGAGCACTACCTATTAATGATGGGATAATTATTGGATGTACTGTGATTACTTTAAACCTTATGATAAGAAGCCAATAGGAGCTTTTTTGACAATTGAAGGAGTTTCACCTGTAAATAACCTTGCTTTCTATTCTATCCTTATGAATTCTCCTTTTCTTCACCTGGTCTCCTCCATCATTTTACTCTAATGATATCCACAAGGAAGTATTACAACATATAATGTTTATATTAGAGTAAAGATGGCTCTGTAATAGTAGATGATAATACAACTGGTACATTTTATCAGTTATCTAGTAACTTACAACTACTGTAATTCTTATAATGTCAGTATTATAGCATTTATTGAACAATACAGTTCAACCTGCTACAAATGCTATTATAGGAAGTAAGATCATATTAATTATATATTACTATAATATATTACTACATAATCAGATTATACTATTGACATACATAGCCATGATGTGAACTTTATCAACTTTGTAAACAGTTCTATAATACAAGTACAATTTTACTATCATTGTAAGGACTACATTATATAAACACTTACAATAATTTTAATTGATATATATTTTCTAGATCAAAGGTTTTCCCTCACCTATGTAATAGTATCATATATGGTATAACAAAGGATAATGTTAACAATAAGACAACAACCTATCATCATGTTTATATTAAGAATGTTACTGATGTTAATGAAACAACAATATATTATAATATAACTGGACTACATCCTTCTCTCAATTATACATTTACTGCATATATTATGGATTATTTAATAACCACAAAGAATGAAGATCATGTAATATTTTGTGAGTTAATAGTTTGTATTTCCTAACAATTCCTTTCGTTATCACCATAGCAAATCTACAATGTTCAAGGACTCACTCTACAGTACTACTCTGATAATGGATCAGTTGTTGTAGAGTGTAGGTTTGCTGAGAGATCTACTGCTGATGGATGTCATGTGATATTTAGAGAGTCTTCTAATGAAATTGTGAAGTCTATTAATATGAGTAAATCCAGTATAGAGGAGAGTACAGTATACCAGTATATAACTTCTACCAGTAGTGGTAACTATACTGTGACAGCTTATGATATAGTAGATGGATACTATTATAACTACCCATCTGTTGTGTACCCTCAAGTACTGGAATATATCTTACTACTACCATTTCTCCTACTGAGACTATATTTTATTACTGGTAAGTAATATAATTGTTATTGTATTATACAATGTTCTTATAATCTTACTAGGCATAATGTCAACTTATATGATAGAGTCAGTGACATTACTAGTACTACTGATATTACTAGTACTACTGGTATAATGATATCGGTAGACCCTACTAGTGGAATATATGATGGTCAGTCTATGTGTGTCACTTAACTTGAATTGATTAATTTTATTACAGATTCTCATTTATATCAATTTTATATCTGTGTTATTGGAGTATTACTGATAGTTATAACCTGTATTGCTGTGATAATAACATTTTTAGTTGTATTATTCTGAGGAGAAGGAAAAAGCTTGTAATGACTCTTATTGCTGGTATGCAGAGTTATTAACTGTAATAATATATGACATTTTTACTAACAGAGAGACCAGTTGTATGTTATCCACAAACTAACAAGAACAGGTATGTTAATTATAATTTGTTTAATATGATTATTATCTTATATTAGCTATGAAGGTCAGATCAGTTACAAAGTGTTATTACAGTACCAAACCCTAGTCTATGCGAGTAAACAAGTCTTTTGTTGTTCTTTTACAACAACCTGTAGTATTTGTTGTTATATAGCAACTACATTTCATGTTAATAAGTTATGTAAAACAAGCTTTAATATTGAATAAATAGAATAGGCAGAAACTAGATATAACTTGCTTTGGTAACTGTTTGACACTATGTACTTGTCTTGAAAGATTCATAATTAGTTTTTTACACACACAGGCACATATTATATTTAAAAACAATGTGTACATTAGTTTTATGTGGGCATCTAAAATATAATATAACCTTTGGTGTAAATAAATATATTATTGCGGTATAGTAGAAAATGATTTTTAATCAATAAGTATAATTGCAACTTTTTGTTATACATTAACAACTATGCATTAAATTAATAATCTCTCTGTTATTAAATGTTTTCATGAATATAATCATTTTTTTTATTTGCTATATTTGGGGCTATTGACTTTGCTATTACCAAATTGGCTGACAATCATGAGGATGTCACGTCTATACCCAATTGATGATCAAAAAAGTGTCAAAATAATCTAGTTAATGATCCACCTGAAAATGACAATTTACCAATCGATAGTATGTGAAAACATTAACATATATATCAGTTAAAACTAATCTTTATTTTAGAGTCAAACCTTGTCTAATTCCTGCTAATAATAATCACACCTGAGTCCTGCCAATGGTTCATGTGATTCAGTAAATTCTGCATGTCCAATACCTAATGCACAACCAGCTGATATTTTTAACAAGGAAAAGAGTACACCTCGATACAATGATATAGGGTTTTCATAATATTATACTTTATCCCTTACCTCTCACCTCCACTGGTGGTATTTTCCAGTACAATACAGTGATATCAGATCTGGATTTAATACTCTTTACTGTTACGGTAATACTAATAAATATAATAATGTACATTATCAATTGTTAGTAGTTGTTATTATGATGTTATCTAGAGAACCACATAACACACTAGTACTAAAAATATAATAATATAATTAGAAATAGCTTTATAATTAATATCATTTTTGCTAATTTTTATCATTTTAATGGACACCACAGACCTCACAGCCTTTACTGGAAACCCCATCCCTTGTCTGATGTAAGTTGGGACTATACTAAATGAATACATGCCATATTATATATGTATTAGCATTAGATGACAAACACATTAATTATCATACAGATAATTTTATCAATTAAATGTAGTTTACTATTATGCAAAAATTTTACTTATTAAACAACCAAAAATTTTATTAACTATGTGGCGTTCCACTTAGTAACTTTGCTTTAAGCAAAATTTCATAGATTAGAAATTAATTGTGAAAAAATAATAACAATATACATAAATATACAGTTGTGCTGTGCATAGTTAAATATATGTATTACTTAACATGACATAAGTGAGTAGGATATTGTGTATCGTGTCAGATAAACTGTCATATATTTTGTATGTTGTCAAAGTAACAATTAATATTTTTCTAGTTGAGAAGACAATATTTGCAATCAAATCAATCTCATCAAATTTTGAATGAACTGTACAAACTATTTTCTTTCCAATTTCTTCAAGTAACAATAGCTCCACCCACTTCTCCAGAATCCTCTCTTAATAGTGCTACTTCCACAATACAGAGTAAAATCATACTATCAGAAATGGATCCAAACAACATTGATTCACATTCTTTATTCCTGTATCTAATAATGTAAGTGATAATGAATAAGCTGTGAGTATGTAATTAAAAATGCTGAATTGAACCTGTATTTGTATCAGACGTATAATATTATACAAATGTCTTTGTAAAATCTATATATATTATACAAATGTCTTTGTGGAACAGTTTTATCTAATTAGATAAAACTGTTCCACAAAGACTAGAGTTTACATAGATACATTATATAGTTTTATTTACAAAGGAATGTGTTAAGATTTAAGTAAAGGACTGTATGGTAATTTAAATATATTGCTACAATACATAGATAATAGGGAGTAATACTTAACAATTTAGTGATCTGTAACACTTTATTAAATATCTAGTGAACATAATAATATTTAATCTACTGGAAACTGACAATACAGCTTAATAGTTATGGGTATTGTTAACAAATGTTACTAATGTTTATAAAGTAATTATTAATGCAGGGTTGGAGCTAATGTTATTAATCTAGAAAACCCTGAGGAGATAGATAAATTAGAGAATGACAGTTCTGTTGTAGAAGATGAGGATACATCTCAAAAGGAGAAAAAAGTACATCTCTTTATAATTATTAAAATGGAATTTATTTATACTTTAGCTCTGCCAAACTGATGATACTCTACTTCATAGCAGACCTGATGTTGATACTCCCTATGGTAATAATAATAAGTGTATTAATTTACATTGAGAATCTACAGAAAATCCACCCCACAACAATGATGAAGTATTTACAGAAAAGGAAAGCCTCTAATCACAAAAGGTGATTGAACTAAAAGATGTCTTTAACATTCCAATTAACTGTTATTGATTTTGAATAGGTTTAAATCATAACATTGGTCATTCTATCTAACCTGATCTTCAATTTAGTAATGACGAGTAGTTATTGTACAGTCAAGAATTCTTTCATTATTTAAGGTAATGAAATTCAAGCTGATGATACTGCTATCAACCTTCATAACAATATCACTTAAAGTCCACTTGATGGTTTATTTGGATCAACAAAAGTGAGTATCCTTCTATTCACAGCAGATCTATATCAAAATGTTTAATAGACATATGTAACTAATCATCAAGTAGTAAAACACATTGTGAAGTAATGGGTTGTACAGAAGACAGGATCTTCACAAAGAAATGGATAGAGCATAAACATGTCTTTATTATCATAAGGAAGAAGATGATAGCTAATATAATGCGAATATAATATTGTCTGTGTTCCTTCAACTTTTGCTTTGTTGTAATGAGTAATAGGGAAATTAATAAACTGTTAATTAATATATTATGTATTCGGCTAATATATAGGTTAGCTAATATTAGTTACTATAAAATACAGATTATGTACCTAGTGTAGTTTGAAGATCTTTGTTAGAATAAGAAACTATGTGGAAAAGAAATGAATGTGACAAAGAAAGGCAAAGACACTCCATTTATCCTAAAAGATAACTACATTTAAACATTGTCAAAAGTCCGTATAGTGAGATAATCTACTATTCATACACTCTTCTGTCATTCAATACTGAATTATCTCTTCATGACACTCCATTCATGATTACCATTGACACTTACTCATCCCATAAGAGAGGTCCCATAATGGTTGCAAACATATCTTTGTGCAACATAGAACAGTTGATATCTTTTAATAATATACTTGATACTTTATCTGAAAGTAAGAAAATCAGGTGGGTCTCTCAAAATGTTACATAGCAAAATCTAACTAACCTATGATTTCCTACACTATTATTACTACTATAAATGATATTCCAGCCATAGGTACTAATTTGGTCTGCATTAGGGAAAGGGAAATCGTAAAGTGCTTGAATCAACAGTAGATAGATAAGGATGGACCCTTAGTTGATTTAAATCAATTCCAATTACTTTGAAAATGCAATTACAATTTTGTTGGTTGTTTTGCATTTTTTTATTGGTTTCCTTCTGATGCTGCTAGTAAGTCTATTATAATTAACCTTTAATAGATTAATAAGATTTACTAGTAACCAGATAAAAATCACTTAACTCCATCATTGTCATTATTGCTCCATTTATACACAGGCTAAGTATATCTGTGAGGGTACCAGGAGATATGTTTGTTATGGACAGTAGGTGGGTTCATTTTTACCAACTCACTGATCCACAGTAATCAATATAGACCAGAGAGATATCTGTAACTACTAACAATAAGGGGATCAGTGTGATGTGTGGTTATCAGTACAACAAGTTAAGAGCACTACCTCATTAATTATGAATGATTTTTGTTATGGACAGTGTACTATGATTACTTTAATCAGTTGTGTGTGGTCATATATAACTAAGAGCCAATATAATGATAGAAGCTATTTTTAATAGAATTGAAGGAGAGTTTCACCTGTAAGGTACCTTGCTTTCTATTCTACTCTTATGAACGCTCACGTGTTAACCTGGTCTCTCAATCATTTTACTCTGATGATATTCCACAAGGAAGTATTACAATATATCATGTTTATATTGAGAGTAAAGATGGTTCTATAATAGTAAATGATAATACAACGGATATTTTCTATGAATTACTGGTAATCTCATTGTTGACTGCAATTCTTATCATGTCAGTTGTTATAGCTTTTTGTGGAACAATACAGTTCTCTTTCTAAAAATAGCTTACCCAAGAAAATACAGGGTAGGCTGATCAGAAGCTGTGTGAAAAGATAACAACACTTTATAATATAAATAAATGCTATTACAATAGTTTATCTAACTAATTTACAAAGTTGTGGTAAATATATAATAAGTAAGTAAGTAGATATTATCCAACAAAATAGGAGATAATTGAAATTGTTACAAAAAAAAATCATTGTGAGAAATATTTCTTATGATAATTCTCATTTATACCTGGTTTATAAATGAAGTGGTAAGTTATATATCTTATTATTGGGATTAGTAAGTAATTGTACTGTCCTTGAAAGACCATCTTCAGCATCCAAACAGGAAATTTTAGCAAATGCGTATGGTTTAAAAGGAGCTACTTAACATAAACTTATATATTATTATATAGACTAGACAGAGAAATATCAGTAACCACAGGGAATTTTTTTTCCTTTACAGCTTGGAAAAACTGCTGGTTATTAACTTATACTAATCCAATGGTTGTAATGCTAATGACAAAAATGATATAACAATCAATGGAAATTATACATTTTTTTTCCTAACAATCGTAATTGTTATGGGTTTTACTACACTAATCAAATGACTGTGTTATTATTGTAAAAGTAATGACACTTAATATTGTATTTAATATTCATTACAATCATCATCCATTAATTGGATCATTGTTGTAAAAACCAATCTATTATTATTATTGTATTTTCATTGTTGTATTCCTGATGTTTTTGTAGTATCACTAATCATTCATCATTATAATTGTATATACGTATATAAGGAAATTGTTGACCAAAAGTACTCTTGAAGTGGAACAAATTATACTGAAAATTATTTCATTTGAATAAGCAATTAAGAATGCTAATTTAAAGTGACATATACATGCTGTTGGGAATTAAAAAAATGAAATGTTTGATTATCACTACCTTACTAATATAACCTCGCCTATATGTACACGAGCTTTCTGAGTAAATTATGTATGAGTCAAAATACCAGTGTATACATGTTATTGCATATGTACAATATATTATATATAGATATATATATATATATATAAATATGTCCCACCTTTACATACTGTCAATTTATATATATTATATATTGGGATGAATTATTTTGACAATAGTTATGATTTTGAATTAACTTAAAACCATTCTTATTAGTGGACAGGATCATGTTGTATATATCATTATTATATTAATTATAGTGGTAGCCTAGTACTTTTTTAGTTACTTTATAGTACTGCATCGACAATACATTAACTACTAACAAATATATCAGTTGATGTGTGGTCATCAGTACTAAATATAAAAGCATTATCTATTAATGATGGATGTGTTGTGATTAGCCTAAATCTTATAGTTTTAATCTGAAAGGAGGTACTTTAACAGTCATAGATAAATTGGATAAATTAATTAATTAAAGTAGAACAAGATAGTAAAAATAGATTTATTTTCTCTGTCTTTGAGTAGAGAACAGGTATAATATGCTTATTTTGTTACTCTCACAAACAAATTTAAATGGCTATCTACAAATAATGGAGTTACCTTGGGGTGTAAAGTAGTTACTTTAAATCCTAATGATTTAGGCAGACCTTAATGAGCTATTTCAGTGAACAGTCAAAGGTAAATAAGATCTATAAGATGTGAACTAATAGCCAGAAAACAAATCACACCATTCACATTAACACAGGTGTAATATTGTAACAAATAAAACAAGGAAAAAAAGCTTTGTTGTTTGATATTGAAATAAATATTAGTATTAGTTTTGGTATGGACATTAGTTCTCTTTTATTTTAAGTAGTCTCCTAATATGTCAGTTTTACATTTAGTCATAGCTTTTTGAATAGAAATTTTTATCAAATCGTAAGAATATGACATGGTGAAGCAGCCATCATGAAGAACAATCCCAAAAAAGTCAACTCTTAAATGGTTCAATGTAGAGTAAAAAAGGGCTATTGATTGACACAATTCATCTATGAATTGAGTCTGCCTTATTGGTGATACCTTAATGAATGTGTTAACAATCAATGTATTAAACACAAACATCAATATTTTAGTTTAGTAGCTATAGTTTTAGTCAGTGAAATTATTTTAGTTTTATTTGACATTTATTGGTTTTGGTTTATTAAAACAACATCGGAAAAACAACTTAATTATTCGTATGCATAAAGTAAAGTCAAGAATTTGATGATTGTACTGAGAGAACACAAGTCCATACACCTAGTTAATGCACTGTAGCTGAAATAAGGCAAAAGAAAAAAGTGTCATTTATTAAATAAATATTGTATTATAATTATAGGTATTCCATCTGTCAACAATCTTTTTCATTTGGTACAATTCCAAAGACGAAAAATACTAATATTCAAATTCTACATCATGTTTACAGGATTTTCTAGCACTAAGAGAACACTTTAACAGAAAAGACACTCAAAAATTTCCCACTATTGATTAATATAGCACAAGAATAATGATGTCTTTTCAAGATTACCTTTAAATGCCATCAGTAAAGTGCTTCTCTTTGTCTAAACCCAACTTGACACTCACTCCTGGCAAAACTGGATTCTTCAACTAGATTACATTAGATATTCTCCTGTTCCAACAAAAACTGGAGAATTATGATGACATTGGCCACACAGACACAGCATTATTCTCATGTCCCAGTTCTAATGTCTATCTGGATCACAAAGCACCCTTAGCTATGAAGATATTTTCTAATATAGTGTAACTCAATTCACAAAAAAATATGGCTCTGCTTTATTGGGAATATACTCATCTTCAGATTTTGAAGTTAGCTTTGCTATTAAAGAAACTCCTTCATATGTACCAAATTATCATAAAATACATCCTCATTCTATGTCCTCTAACATGGAGGTGTCCATTATCTGACACAGAATACAGCCTTACACATCTATCACTATCATCTCCTAACCACATGACCCACACTTTCTGCAGTTTTTGTCTCATATATCACAGTATATTTCCAGCAGTTTGGTAATTGTATTTAATTGCATCATCTCCATGTGATTTCACAGTGGCATAAATAATTAAGGATATCACTAACTATCTAAAATCAAATAATTAATAACAGCCTGTATATTGTTGCAATTGTATATATGTGTGTGTGTATGAGTATATGACCTGATTTGCAAATAAGGACCAATTCTGTCAAAACATTTGTGACCTTATAAAGCATTTTAAAAACACTTTTTGCTATATATATATATATATATATATATATATATATATATATATAATATATCAAAATTCCATGATAACTCTATGTATATAAAAGTGTTTTTAAGTGTTTTAACAGTCGTTCCTTTTCACAAATCAGGTCACAAATGTTTTGATAGAAGTGGTCCCTTATTGTAAATTAAGTCATATATATATAATGCTATATATATATATATATATATATATATATATATATATATATAATATGTGCTGATACTTCTCCCCCACCCCATCAAGTATAAAAGTATAGAAAGTATAAAAAAAATTTAAACTTGTTAGGGTCATGTATTGTCTAATCTGAATAATCTATAGTACAGTGTTCCTCTCAAATAGTAGAGAATGAAATTTAACTGATTTTTGGAACAATGTCTCTATTATTATACTACCTATACAGTTGAATAGTAAGAATATTATAAATTTCTGTTGTCAATTCAAAACAGTTAATATTTATCATAACAGTACCATTATCACAAAGAAAGGAAAATTTACTATTCAGAGAATAACATTAAATAATATTTTGAATTTGAATAGTATAGAAATGAATAATGTGACAAATGTTTTTGAAGTCAATATTAATATATTGTTGATGCTATTACATTTTTCATAGTCATCAGTACATGTCCACTAGGTTGTACTGTTATATATGATAGGTTACTCTCTAACTCCACTCTTCTACTTCTCATTTCAACTATATGGACTACAAATAACAATTATTACTACAATACTGACTATACTACTAGTAATAGTAATGAGGATGAACACAGACTGATTAGTAGCTAAATTAAACAGATAAATTACTAATATTCATTAAGAATATGCTTACCTGATGATTGTGTTGTGATGGAGATAGTGAGGATGATTGTTGTTCTTACTAGTAGCGCAATGACTATTTTGTACTGTTCTATATAATATATTACTAGGTACTATATTAAAATCATCAACAGACACTAGTACTACCATTGAAATAACATACCTCATTTGTCTAATTTTGTCAGGTGGCATGTTTTACCACTAGATAAAGGAGCTAAATATATATCTTGAGGTGATTGCTCTACATCTTTATTGAGTTTTTACAGATTTTGTCCTCCTCCTCCACAATAAAATACATAAATAATTATTCCTGTTATCAATATTGCTTTCCCCAGCAGCTAATATACCAGCTAATATACCAGTAACTGTCAAATAGAGATTCTCTAAAGCTATAATAAAAATTATCAATATGAGACATAATTATATTAAACTTACAATTAGATATTTTACTAGTAGGGTTCTACAGATGTTATTATATTAGTAGTAACAATATCAGTAGTTCCACTAGTGACCTTAACTGCCATATCATTTGATGTTGTTCCTATAATAATATATTATAATACAGAAAACAGTACAATTTACTATTTTACTGATAATAATAAACAGTCTTAGTAGGAGATGGTTGTAGTAACATATATTTCAGTAATTGAGGGTACACAACAGATGGGTTAGTTATAATAGTACCATCTACTATATCATGAGCTGTCACAGTATAGTTACCGCTAACTGGTAGAGCTATATACTGGTATACTGTACTCTCTCTATGTTGGATTTAGTTATGTTAATAGACTTTATAGTTCCTTTAAAAGACTCTCTAAATATCACATGACACCCATCAGCAGTAGATCTCTCAGCAAACGTACACATTACAACAACTGAACAATTATCAAAGTAGTACTGTAGAGTGAGTCCTTGAACATGATAAGTTGCTATATTATATGTATTATAGTGATATAAATCAGTGTACATCACAATTAACATACAAAATGTTATATAGTTTCTGATCCTTTGTTGATGCTCAATAGATCCATAATGTATCCAGAAAAAGGAAAAGTTTCGAGAAGGATGTAGACCAGGTATAGTATAAAATACTGTTGTTTCATTAATTTTAGTAGCATCATATAAAACAGGAACATAAGAATTAGTCTCATTGTAACATTATCCTTGTTTATACCATATATGGTACTATTACATAGATAAGGGAAACATTTGATCTAGAATTATATCAACATTTATTTATATAGTTAGTCCTTACATTGATGAGAAATTGTACTTGTATTACAGAGTTACTAAAGTTCACAATATGGCTAAGTATTTTGATAGTATATCTGTTATATAAGATAATTTATAAAGAGAAAAAAAAAATTCATGATCTTACTTCCAGTATTTTGTTTACTAGATTTTGTAACAAGTGAACTATATTGTTCTATGAAAGCTCTAACAGTAGCATTAATATTGTAAATATCACAGAGAGTGAAGTTACTAGGTAAAATGTATCAGTTGTATTAACATTTATTGTAGAGCCATCTTTACTCTTAACATAACATGATATGTTGTAGCACTTCCTTGTGGAATGTACGGAGAATTAAAATGATGGAGAAGACCAGATTAGCCCAGTTATAGAAGTGTTGAGACTAAAAATAAACTGAAAGTTTTCTATTGGTGTAATACCTATATGTTATTGAATATAAAAATAATAATTTTAAAAATAAAGAACTGACCTGTAATTGTTAAGATATTTCCCTTGTTTTAAAATCATAAGGGTCTGACTGATCACAATACATTGAACAGTTAATCCATCATTAATAGGTATACAGTTGAATAGTAAGAATATTAAAATTTCTGTTGTCAATTCAAAAACAAGTTAATATTATTCATAACAGTACCATTATCACAAAGAAAGGAAAAATTTACTATTCAGAGAATAACATTAAATAATATTTTGAATTTGAATAGTATAGAATATGAATAATGTGACAAAATGTTTTTGAAGTCAATATTAATATATTGTTGATGCTATTACATTTTCATAGTCATCAGTACATGTCCTACTAGGTTGTACTGTTATTATATATGATGGATTACTCTCTAACTCACTCTTCTACTTCTCATCTCCAATATTACCATTCACTGTATACTGTAATATAATCATGATGACGTTAGCTAATGAAGTACTTTACCTTCTTCATATGCAGGATTATAGGTAATATCTTGCTGAACTATATAGAATTATATAATTATATTTGCCTATAAATACTATTCACTTACCTCCAACTTCATATTGCTCTCTCCTCTTCGTCTTCCTCCAATATACAATATTACTAGTAGCTATCACTATTACAATAACAATTATTACTACAATACTGACTGTACTACTAGTAATAGTAATGAGGATGAACACAGACTGATTAGTAGCTAAATTAACAGATAATTACTAATATTTATTAAGAATATGCTTACCTGGAAGAACAGTAGGTTCTACTGAATGCACTGATGTCATTATCAAAGTTATATCAATGTACTAGTGATGTAACCAATCAGAGAGTCTGTTGCATGATTAATATAGTACTAGTAATATATTATATAGAACAGTACAAAATAGTCATTGCTTACTGGGTAAGAACAACAATCTCAGTAAAAGATGGTAGTAGCAAGATATACTCCAGTACTTGAGGGTACACAACAGATGGGTTAGTTTATAATAGTACCATCTACTATATCAGGAGCTGTCACAGTTATAGTTACCGCTAACTGGTAGAGTTATATATGGTATACTTTACTCTCCTCTATATGGGATTTACTCATTTTAATAGACTTCACAGTTCTTTAGAAGATTCTCTAAATATCACATGACATCCATCAACAGTCGATCTCCAGCAAAAAAACCTACACTCTACAACAAGTGATTCATTACCAGAGTAATACTGTAGAGTGAGTCTTTGGACATGATAGGTTGCTATAAGAAATGTTGTTCATAATAAAATGATAAATGTATTGAACTCACTAAATAAGATATGATCTTGGTCTTTTGTATGTTAAAAGTGTCTGTAATATATACAGTAAAAGTGTAGTTATTAAATGGGATGTAGACAGTAATATTATAAATGATAATGACATCATCATTAGTAGTAGTGTTTCCATATATTGAAGATGATTAATTTTCACAAATATTGTTATAATCAGTTGTACCAAATAAACAGACTATCACACAGTCTAGGTGTACCATTGACCTTGAAATAATAACAGTTTGATACCAAGTACTGTAAATATATGGTACTATACTTTCAACTTAAATTGTGTAGGTGAAATCATTTTCAGTACCATTAAATGTTACTGTATAGTTTGTATTTCAACTGTATAATCTGTAATAGAATATCAATCACTGTATTGGTATATGTTAGGTTAACTTACTTCCTGAGTATTCTTTTGTTGAGCTAACATCAATTGATTGGTATTGTTCAATTAAAGATGTTACAATAACACTATAAAATATCACAGATTATGAAGTTATTAGAAAATCCATTATTATAAAATGTATTAGTTGTATTATCATCTACTATTACAGAACCATATTGATTCTTAATAATAACATGATATATTGTAATACTCCCTTTTGGAATATCATTAGAGTAAAATGTGGAGAAGACCCAGGTTAATGAAAGATTATTTAACATTAAAAATTAATAGCTCCTCAACAGATGAAATACCTTTGAAGTGAATAATGAAGAAAAAAATAACAATATATTGTATGCATACCTTTAATAACTAAATTAGCTCCTTTTGAATAAAACCAGCTGGATTAAAAAAAATGACTATATCACATGCAACTACTATGCCATCATTAATAGGTAGTGCTCTTATAGTTAGTACTGATGACCACCATCAAGTGATATATTGTTAGTAGTTATTGATATCTCTCTGTATTGATTACTGGGATCAGTGAGTGCATGACCTTGTACTGTCCAATACAGGATATTTCCTATACCCTCACAGGTAAAGTAGCCAGTGTGTAAAGTGAAGTATTAACTGATGAAGGAGTACTGTTAATCTGCAATATTATATTATACTAACAATCATTTAATACACTAACCAGCTCCATTCACAATCCATATAACCACAAGCAAAATAAGAATGTCTTCCATTGGCTATCTTTTAAGCTTAGTACTTGGTGAGTGGTAATGCTGAAAAGAGGACAGAAATAAAAGAATCTACTAGTGGATATATAATTGTAAGGTTAAACATAATTTATGTATCATATTGATTGTTTGTGTTATAGCTATTAGAAATCTCTATTTGATTGTTACTGGTATATTAAGTTATGTTGAGAGTGCCTTATTGATAACAGGAATAATTATTTGTGTTTTGTTATTGTTGGAGGAGGAAGAAACCCAAAACCATAAAGGTATCCATATATTATATTGATAAAAGTAATACTTTATCTATAGACAATCACCTCAAGATACACACAAAAACTAGTGACCAGGACTATATTATACCAACTGATGTTTATTATAATGATAAGGTATGTCAATTCATTAATGGTACTTAATATGTATCATAACTTTTTGATACCCTATCATTAAACCATTGAACATAATTATATTTATAGTTACTGTTCAGAGACCTGGATGATGCATATGAATAGTTATGAATATGATTACTTTGTTTTACTATAGGGTAGGGCTGATCAGGAGAGGACTGACTCTTGTGTAAAAAGAAATAACATTATTTTATATCAATAATGTCATTAAAATAGTTTCATACAAACTAATATACAAAGCGATCATTGTGATAATATATAATACACTAGTGAGTAGATATGTACTATACCAATATATATATATTGTATGTAATATATATCATAGCTACTATATTATCAATGACTATACATGTAGTAGTAAATACTACAGATATTACAATATACTGTAAATATAGATATTATCAATAAAATGGAGGTAGATGAAATCATTCTGAGAAATATTCTTATGATAATTATCATTACACCTGGTTTATAATGAAGCTGGTAAGTTATATATTTGTCTATATTCTAATAATATAAGTTATGTTATAGCTGTGATCACAGTAAAATTAATTAATAAGCTAATTAATATACTACCAGTGAACATATACTGGTAATATTACTGATATATCTTATATACTACCAGTGGACATATACTGGTAATATTCCTGATATATCTAATACACTACCAGTGGACATATACTGGTAATATTACTGGTATATCAAATATAATACCAGTGGACATATACTGGTAATATTACTGATATATCTAATACACTACCAGTGAACATATACTGGTAATATTACTGATATATCTAATATACTACCAGTGGACATATACTGGTAATATTACTGATATATCTAATATAATACTGGTAATATTACTGATATATCTAATATACTACCAGTGGACATATACTGGTAATATTATGTGATATATCTAATATACTACCAGTGGACATATACTGGTATATTACTGATATATCTAATATACTACCAGTGGACATATACTGGTAATATTACTGATATATCTAATATACTACACATGGTGACATATACTGGTAATATTACTGATATATCTAATACACTACCAGTGAACATATACTGGTAATATTACTGATATATCTAATATACTACAGTGGAACATATACTGGTAATATTACTGATATATCTAATATATACTGGTAATATTACTGATATATCTAATATATACCCGTGGACATTACTGGTAATATTACTGATATATCTAATATACTACCAGTGGACATATACTGGTAATATTACTGATATATCTAATATACTACCAGTGGACATATACTGGTAATATTACTGATATATCTAATATACTACCAGTGGACATATACTGGTAATATTACTGATATATCTAATGTACTACACCAGATATATATTGGTAATATTACTAATATACTGAATATACCAGCTTTTGGGCTTTTTATTAGTTAATATAATACTATATTTTGTACTGGGTGTAGTTTGAAGATCAGAAAGAGAGAATGAAATAATGGAAAGAAATGATGACAAAGAGAAAGACACTCCATTATCCTAAAGACAATTATATTTGACACTTTATCATATAGTCATATATTAATCTACTATTCATATACTCTGATATTCATACATTATTTATCCTTTCACTTCATTCATTCATTATCACTTACTCATCATAAGAGAGGTCATCATATTGTTGACATATCTTAACATAGAGTTATGATCTTTATAACTTGATAATTTATCTAATGACATCACTAATGTCTCCCATGAACTATTACTATGTACACCTGGTATATAAATACATTAATTATATTAATTGAATTAAGACATTGATGATGTTATCTATATTGTTATTGTACTAGTAAATAATACCCGTTAATTTATTAACAGGTATTATCTACAGTTGTTTATAAACAATATTAGATTCTTGGAGTTGATGATATGTTCCTTTTGTTAATACTAATAATCAGCTATATTTATTAACAACAAATTGTTAGGATACTTTTAATTTGATAATAAGTAAACATAACAAATACTAGCTATCTGGACATAAAGTAATTGATTAACTTTACAATGGTTCATACATCATATAGTACAGCTTATTAACCTGTATATATGTATGTTGAAACATGAATATCAATTCTGTGTTATTAATGGAGGATATATTGTCCTGACATTGGTAATCAAAATCATTATATCATAATCATCATAAATTCATACTTTTCCAATATTTTGCTCATGTGTCCTTCCACACATTCAACCGTATATGGAATATAGGTTACAGGATATACTGATTAATTGCAATACATTTAAATATAAACCAACAATATTAATAAAACATGTTATTTTTCAAAGTATATGACTCCTTTTTCAGATGTTAGGGTAGAAATAAATGTGTAAATAGCTAAGACTGTATGATAGGTAGTAAATGTTAAAAGTTGTCAATGTTAGTGATCATGTTTTGTAGTATTATTTGAGTTTATAGTACAAAAGTAGAAAACTCAAAAATGTGGATAGTGGTAGAAAGAAAGTTAAGTATAGTTAGTAATATGAATACAGTTGAATAGTAGGAATGTCTAATGTCAATTCAAAAAAACAGATTTTAATTTTTATCTATTTATATATTAATTAAAAGAAAGGAAAAATTTAGTGTACAGAGAATAACAAAAATAATGTATTAAACTTGTACAATAGAATTATGTAACAAAATGTTTGTGAAGTCAGTATTAATGTACTGTTTTGATGCTATTATATTTTCATAGTTATCAGTACATGTCCTACTAGGTTGTATTGTTATATATGATGGATTACTCTCTAACTCCACTTTCTATTTCTCATCTCTAGTCTGTTCACTATAATATATAATGATGATATTACATGTAGTTAAATAAATACAGTTTACCTTCCTCATATGCAGGATTATGAGTGATAGCTTTCTGATCAACTATATAGAATTTTTATGAAATATTAGTTTATATCATTTATCCTTACCTCAAACTTCATATTGCTGTCTCTTCTTCTTCCTCCAATATACAGTAATACTAGTAGTTATTAATTTATAGAATAAGAATAATTATTACTACAATACTGATTGTACTACTAGTAATAATAATGAGGATGAACACAGACTGATTGGTAACTATACTTAAACAAATATCTGATAAAATATCAATATTTATTTAGAATATATTTACTAGGAATACTAGTAGGTATTACTGAGTGTACTGATGTCATCATCAAAGTTATACAAGGTATACGTAGTGATATCACTTGACAACAAGAGACATTTGCATCATTAAATGTCATACCTAGTAATATATTATATAGAACAGTAAACAATAGTCGGTATATACTATTTACTGGTAGGAAACAATAGTCTCAGTAGGAGATGGTAGTAGTAAGGTATATTCCAGTACTTGAGGGTACATAACAGATGGGTTAGTTATAATAGTACCATCTACTATATCATGAGCTGGTCACAATATAGTTACCCTAAACTGGTAGAGTTATATACTGGTATACTCTACTCTCTTCTATACTGGGATTTACTCATATTAATAGACTTCACGTTCCTTTAGAAGGCTCTAAATGTCACATGACATCCATCAGCAGTAAGATTTCTCTGCAAACCTTACACTCTACTACAAATGATCCATTATCAGAGTAGCACCGTAAAATGAGTCCTTGAACATGATAGGTTGCTATATGAAGAAATTTTGGTTCATAATAAGATGATAAATTTATTAACTCACTAAATATGATATGTTCTTGGTCTTTTGTGTTGTTTAAAGTGTCTGTGATGTACACGTAAAAGTGTAGTTATTAAATGGATCCCGACCAGTAATATTATAATGATAATGACATCATCATTATTAGTAGTGTTTCCATATGTTGAAGATAATAAGTTTTCACAATCATTGTATGTTCAGTTGTACAAATAACAGACTATTACACAGTCTAGGTGTACCATTGACCTGAAATAATAAAAGTTTTTTATCTAAATTTGCTATTATAAAGATATTGTACCTTTAACTTGAATTGTGTAGTGACGTTGGTGGTAAGTATTACAATATAATTTTGTATTTCAACTGCATAATCTGTAATAGAGTACAATCCTTGTATTTGGTAGTAATGTTAGTCAACTTACTTCCTGAGTATTCTCTTGTTGAAGTAACATCAATTGAAGTTATATTGTTCAGTAAAAGCTGTTACAATAACAGTATAAATATCACAGACTGTGAAGTTATTAGACATATCCATTATTATAAAATGTATCAGTTGTATTAATATTCACTATTATATAACCATCTCTATTCTTAACATAACATGATATGTTACAACAATTCCTTGTGGAATATCAATAGAATAAAATAATGGAAAAGACGGGTTACTGAAAGATTATTATTCGGCATTAAAATTCTTGTAAGTTTTCAACCGATGATATACCTAATAAAATATGTATAGTTATTATTAGTAGTTAATAATTATTTAATTATTATTAGTTAATATTTTTTTTAAAAAATTTTATTATGCATTAACGCAAATGTTACCAAGACAATATGATAACACTGCCTATGGTCACATACCTTTAACAGTCAAAGTAACACCTTCTTGTTGAAGATTTAAATGAATCAAAACTTATTACACTACACTGAATGCCTATCCCATCATTAAATAGTTAGTACTGAGGACCACACATCAACTGATATATTGTTAGTAGTTAATGATATCTCTCTGTCTTGATTACTGGGATCAGTAAGTAAATTGCCCCCTACAGTCCATGACAGAACATCTCCTATACCCTCACAGGTAAAGTTAACCAGTGTATAAGTGGAGCAGACATTGATGAGGAGCTACTTTGATATCTAGATGTATATTGATGTACAATAATTGAATTATTATAGTACATGACAGATTTTATCTTTAACAAACCAATCAATTTCTATAAAGCAAACAAGTATTCAAAATATAATCATTTAAACTTACTAGCTCCATTGACTGCCAAAATTCTCAAAAGTAAGATAAGGACTGACCTTTAAAACTACCTCATCCATTATCTGCTGAAATATTATAATTTTATTTACAACTTTCCATGTTTTCTTACTAGGAATGTACATCAATAGCAGTGTTTTTTTTTTTTGCAATACTAACATGATTTTAAGTTAGCACTGTCTTTATTTAATAGAATGCTTATCATAAAACTTTTAATACAGAAGGGCTAGTCTACTCTCTTGAAGATATGAGTTAATGACATCTCTTTATATATTGATGCAACTTCATTGACAGTAGGCCTACTAACTGGATACAATATTAAAAGCTTATATTACAATAACTTAAACTTAAAAATAATGAATGTGACATAGGATGGCTAGCATAGTTCCTGATTAAAAAAAATTTGCAAGGAGGTAGCCGTATAGTACATGTGATGGCAATAACATATTTCTACATACAAATATTATAATACATAAATTTTTAGTTATTTTTAAACAAATTATCAAAAAAACTTTGTTCGAATGTAGATGTGATGTAGAGATGGTTCTAATTTAACTAAGAAAGAGAGTCTAAACACCAAGATAATAGCAATGGACTGACTTCATTTCTATTATCCTTTACTTTGCATAGTGCTATTATATAGGAATATATAACAAATTTTACTATAAGCAAACATTACCAATACTTGTAATTCAATGAGTCATGCTGCAAAATTATTTTGCGCTAGAAATGACCATTAAAATATAGATCAGTTTTGAATGAGGTATTTATTATTTTCTGCTCTGGGTTATCCTATAATACAAGGGAGTGCTACCATATGATTGATTATTATTGTCATAATCAATAACTATTTTATGCTCTTGTGTGTACTATTAGTAACCGATGATGCTATTACCACATTGTCTGTTATTTCAGAATGAGTACTTTTCATTTCTTCATCATATTTTGGAAGTAGATGAATTCAGAAAAAGAATTCCTCAAATCCTTCAAAACTTGTTTCCATTCAGATAACTCCTATAAGTTATTAACAACTAAATAAGTAGATAATTACTACTAAATCCAAACGAATCTCAAAACTGGGGGTTTGCATTCTTATTATCTGGTAAATATTAAAATCATTCTTATATTATATCCAATCTTATATCTTGTACATGCAAACATGGAATGCCACTTTGACTTAATATTCATACATTCCTATTAAGGGTTCAAAGTTACCTATAAGTAGCACCCTCCACAAAAATTGTCAAGATCCCAGGTAAACCAACCTTCCATAACATTTTTCTATATAAGGTAGTAATCCACTAATTAGTTTAGTATTGTCTTCTATTTTTTAACTCTTCGTCCACTTCATAGATTTAACTTTGAAATCATCAGTATGTCTGCAATATCGGCAACTAAGAACATGAGAGCCTTTAATATATATATAGTTGTATGCTAGACTGTAAGATTTTGAAACTATACTTGTAGTTTGAGATCATGTTGCGAATATATGTTATGAAATGCTCAATCAGTTATACCAAATGCTTTGGTACTTGTATATGTGGTTGGCATAATAGCTATTTCAAAACCATTGTGAAACCTGGTTAGGATGTCTACATACTTTGCTGTAGTTGTTTTAGTGAGTGGCCGTAGATGAAGACCAACTTGTTATCTAGTATTTGTAGGAATGATAATATCGTGTTACTTATTTTTATAAATCTAGACAGTTCTTTTTATCACATAAACCTTTTCAGTCAAGAATATATGAACTGAACTTGATAAATTTAAGATTAAAATGTTCAATGTTGCTATTACTAACTTATATATCTATTTTATTGTGAAATAGAATTGGACATGTCCTTAGTCACAAGCTAATTAAACGTAACCAGACTTATAATAAGAAGCATTTAAATGAATACACAAAGATTATGACTCTATTATTTTATTAGGAATATATCTAATCCTCAAAGCAAATAGAAACAACTTGATAGGAATCCAGTCAAGTATAACACTTCAGTTGTTCCACTACAACAAATGGACAATCCAGAGGACTTCAATATCCTCTCTAATCATTATAAGCTTGCTATGCTTTTCAACACTCCAATCTAATCTGAGATCTGCTTTCTTGATCTGTCTTTCTACTGAATCCTCCTGTTTTTTGATCATATGTCAATCTAACTACTTAATATTTTAATGAGGGTGCGTTTCACTCTCAAAGTTCATAGCAATAGTTGTGTCATGATTATTATTTAAGTATATCGAAATATATTCATGACTATCTTTTAAGTAAAAGATATTTCTAACATACAAGCTATAACAAACATTCCTCTTCAGCAACACATTCAATATATAACTGGCTAACTTTAAACCTGTCAGGGTATGGAGATACACTGTGATGGAGAGTACATGGTAAATACCCAATGATCCCAGTAATCAAGAGATAGAGACGATATCAGTATACTAACAAATAGATCCGTTGATGCCGTGGTCATCACTACTAACTAAGAGCACCAATACCTATTAATGATGGAATACTGTTCAATGTACTGTAATCAGTCAGAACCCTTTGATTTTAAAACAACAGGGAAATATCTTAACAGTTACAGGTAGGTTCTATATATAAAAGTTTTTAAATTCTAATAACATATAGGTATGACACCAGTAGAAAACTTTCAGTTTGTTTTTAGGTCTCAAACAAATTTTTTAAGATGGCTAATTGGTCTCCTCATATTTTACTCTCGCGACATTCCAAAAGGGAGTGTTACAATTTATAAGTTTGATGTGAGAGTAAAGATGGCTTTATAATCACAGATGTTTATACAAACTGATACAAATTATCAGTTACTAGTAGTTTAACTCTCTGTGATATTTACAATATTAATGCTAGTGTTATAGCTTTTATTGAACAATATCTTCACTTGTTACACAAATACTACTAAAGAAAATGCTGAAAGAGTAAGATTATATTACTTCTCTTTAATGAAATAATCTTATATATAGATTATACTATCCAACATACTTGGCCATATTGTAAACTTCTAACTCTGTAATGCAAGTACAATTTCTCATCAATGTAAGTAACTACTATATAAATATATGTTATATAATTTGTATTTCCAGATCCAAGTTTGCCATCCTATGGCAATAGTTCTCTTATATGGTAAAACAAAGGATAATGTTAACAATGAGACCATGTCTTATGATCCCTGTTTACATCAATGCTACTATTAAGTTAATGAAACAACAATATCTATAATATAACTGGTCTACATCCTTCTCTAAACTACACTTTTTCCTGGATACAGTATGGATTATTTAACAACACAAAGGATCAGGATATATATCACTTTTGGTAAGTGATTGTGGACTGTACACTGATTCATTTCACTGGGAATATATGTATATAGCAATCTACCATGTTCAAGAACTCACTCTACGTACTACCTACTCTGATAATGGACAGTTGTTGTAGAGTGTTAGGTTTGCTGAGAGATCTACTACTGAGGGATGTCATGTGATATTTAGAGAGTCTTCTAGAAAGAATTATGACATCAATTAATATGAGTAAATCCAACATAGAGGAGAGTACAGTATACCAGTATTATAACTCTAACCAGTTAGCGGTAACTATACTGTGACAGCTCATGATATAGTAGATGGACTATTATAACTAACCATTCGTTGTTGTACTCTCAAGTACTGGAATATATCTTACTACTACCAATCTCCTGTAGTCCTTTAAATTATAACAACATATTATATTTTTATTATAGATACTCAAAATGATAACAATACTCAACAATATTACAAAAATCAGACAAGGTCAAGATATTTATACAGTACTGTAATTAGATTCATATATACAAATAATCAATAAGGTGATAATAGTCCAATTAGTGAACATAACATCTCCTCCACCTTTATTCTATACATAACAGAATCTCCTGGTTTGTAATAAATTAACCGTTATGGAGGTTCTGAAATCCTTGGTGGGTCTACGCATGATATTTGTAGGTTGTCTGTGTTATCGTGGCTCTGCCGGATTAATTCAATCTCAGTGAGGTTACTGCTAAATGGTGCTGGGGTAACTTTCACTTATTTCGAGGACGTAAGTGTTTCTGCATGTCTCCTCCAAACCATTTCTCATACTTTTACATGATAAGAGACAGGGCCGTTTTCTTCACTATAATACCAGGTACCCACTTGGTAGTCCCATGGATAGTCTCTCACACAAACTTCTTCTTGTTCCTGAAAACTCTTTTCCCTGGTGCCTTTTTGTCAAAATATGTCTTTTGCGTCTTTTGTCTTTTTGTTTCAGTGATCTTCTTATTTAAATTTGGAACCAGTAAGTCTAATCTACTACTCTTGGTATCCTTCTTCATCATTAACATAGCTGGTGCTTCCTTGACTGTTGATTGTGGTGTTTTCCGACCCGAATTTAATAAAAGTTTTGTGTAGCTTTTGGTTAATATCACCTCTCCTCCTTTGGACATCTTCTTCATTGCCATTTGAATGTCTGCACGAATCTTTTTTGCAAGTCTATTTGATCTGGGATGGTAGGGTGCTACTTTGCTATGTCTGCTACCCATTTTGACTAGTGAATTCTTCAAACAACTTTGAGACAAAACTGTGGCCATTGTCTGTGACAATCTCTATCTCTGGCAGGCAAAAACGAGCAAATATTAATCTCAGCTCTTAAAAATCTGGTCTGTTTAGCTGTTGTGGTGACATGGGTATGATTCAGGGCCATTCGAAAACACGTATCAACAACATTAACCACATCTGACCTACAAAAGGTCCAGCAAAGTCTAAGTGGACTCTTTGCCATGTTTTGTTGGGTGTTCTAGTGGGTGAAGGGGGTTCTTTGGTCTCCTTGTGGATTCTGTTGGCAGTCCTCTCACATTCCATGACCACATCCTCTAAGTTTTTTTATGCTAGGCCACCACACATAAATACCTGGCCAGTGCTTTCATCCTTACTATTCCTGGATGTGTTTTCTGCAGCAATTCACCACTTTCTCTCCAGCAAATCTGTGGTGGATAACTACTTGCATTCCTTTTATAACAATTTTCCTCGCGATGGTTAATTCTTCTCTATGTTGGTAATAGCCGTGTTTTGTTCAGCGCTTATTTCTCTTCTGCCACCACCCCGCCGTTTTCACCAGCTGAGTATCGTTGCTAGCAATGCTAGTTCTTGCGGATGCTCTCTGCAATTTGTTTTGTTGAGACTTGTATCTCCTCAAATGGTTGCTGCCCGTACTGATGCGGACAATATCTGTTACTTTCTGTGTTATATCTTCTAAAGGAAACCTTACAATGTATCGCATTCCATGTTTGGTGGTTTGACGAAATTGAATGGGTATCTATAATCCATTAAAAAGAGTGCCCATCTCTGGATTCTCCAGATGCTAATACTGTATTCGCTTTGTCTGGAGTTGAACAGTATGTCAAAGGTTTGTGGTCTGTGACCAATGTCAAACTTGTTTTAGATAGAAATAGGATGTGGAACTTACTAATTCCCCACACGTGCTTAAGGCTTCTCTCTCTATCTGAGAATAATTTCTTTCAGCTTTCGGATAATGACCTTGAGCATTATGCTATAGGTCTTTCTGTGCCATCTTCATAACATGTGATAAACAGCTGCCCAATTCCTATGTAGTGAAGCATCACAATCCAACTTTCATTGGTAGCTTTGGGTCATAGCTGTAACCAGTACCTTTGGCTGATGCTAGTTGTTGCTTGAAGCTGTTCAAATACTTTATCCTCTCTCTTTGTCCACTTCCATTTACTTCTTTCTTTCTTTAATTCGTTAAGGGTGGTGGGGCAGCCACTGTTGACAAATAGATATAAATTTTCCATAATAATTTTACCATCCCCATAAATGATTGAGTTGCTCTATTCTTCGAAGGTTTGGGCTAATAAAATGCTTCTACTTTCTTTTCGACTGGAGTGATTCCCTCTTTGTCGATGACATGGCCTAAATATTGTCGCTGATCTTGAAAAAATTGACATTTGCTTCAACGCGCTCGAAGACCATACTTTTCTAGTCGGCTCAAAAACTTCCTCCACATTCTACTAAGTGTTGTTCCTCTGTTTCTCTGTGATTGGAGTATATCATCCGGTACCACACTACTTGAATAGTAGTCCTTGCAAAATTTTGTCCATTATCCCTTGAAGATTGCAGGAACTTGATGCTACTCTCATATGGCAATCGTTCCATGGTACAATCCTTTTATGTGTATTTATGTGTGTTAGGACTTTTAGACTCACATCCAACATGATTTGGTATAAGCTTGAGCAAAATCGATTTTGGTGAATTTTGTTTCCTCCCATTCATTGCTTGAAACATTCTTCTAACCTAGGTAATGGTACTGTACAGCTGTACTTCTAGACATTGGTTGCCGGGTACCTTTGTTAGTCACCGCATACTCTCACAGTGCCATCGGTTTTATTACTGGTACAATTGGCGTTTCCCACTTGCTGAATCTACTTGTTCTAACATTTCCTTCTTCCACCATGGCTCCAATGCCTTCTCTAGTTTTTGGTTTTACAGCCAAATGGTACAAAAACGCTCGTGGTTTGTAGAAAACTTCTCTTGTGTGTTTTGGCTAACTCTCAATGAGCTGTGATACTTTTCACAACTTACTAGTCCTGCTCTAAGACTGTCGTTAGTGTATTTCGAAGACTTTGTCTAGCTTTGTTGATACCTCTTCTTCAACCGAGTGTACTACTGGTTGGTTAACCTCTCATCAACTAACAATTTTCCCATCCAAAAAATTGCTTGTATCCGTCTCTGCCAAACAACAATGGGCATTTCTCTTTGCTACATACAGTGTAAGTAAATTTGGTTGCTTTGTACATTTGGGCCTTCACAGTTGTTTGTCCAGCGAGCTTCATCAACTGTCCAGTTGCTGATCTCATTTTCTTGTTGATGGTTCCAATTTCACACTGCAAAGTAACTTCTTGGTACAATCGTGACTGCAGCTTCCAGTGGTCAATTTCCCATGGGCACCTTTGTCTTATTTTTTTTACGTTGATAATTGCTTTTGTTGGTGAACTCTTTTCTTGTAGTCCATTTAACACACTCTCGCTCCGTCACTGTCTTCAGAGTCTTCTCGTGTCTGCTTTATTTTTGATCTTGGGCGTTCTCGTTTCATCTTATTTCTACATGCGTCGGCAATGTGCCTTCTATTCTACAGTGAAAACATTTGACTCTGTCTAAATTTGCATTCTGCTGGCGATGGTCCACCTTTTTTTACAACGGTAGCATCGTTCTTACTGGTTTGGCTTGTTTCGTTCTCGGGGCTTGCTTATTTTCTTTCCTCCCAATTCGGTTGCACTTCTCCCGTGTTATTGTGCATCGTTGAAGTGTCCTTTTCGGCTGCTTCCATAGCAGTTGCGATTTCACAGACTTTAGCTACGTCAGATCTTTTTCTTGCAGCAATTTCATCTTGATTCTGATTCGTTGCTAGCCCGCATACAAACTTGTCTCTCTGAGAGCTTCTTCAAAAAATGCGCCACAGTTGCAATTTTGGCTAAAGACGTGTTGCTGCCAATAATAATACTAAATGACTCCCCTGCTTTCTGCGTCTTTGATGCAGTCGATACATCTCTGCTAATACGGTTGGTTTTGGTTCTAAATGTTCCGTTAATTTGGGTTACATTTCTTCAAAAGATTTCGTGTGTTCGGCGTTGTCAGTGTGTACAAATCTTTCAGTAGATCGTACGTTTGACTACCTATAGTGCTGAGCAGAATAGCCACCATTTCTTTCTCTCTTCTGTGGCAACCATTAGTAGTAAATATTCCCCATCCTTTCAGCATAGGAATGACCATTGTGTCGTCCCTTGACTCGAAAGGTCCTAGAGCACCAACAAGCCTCTCGCATTTGTTATGTCCTTTAAGTTATAACAAATATATATATTTTTATTAAGATACTCAGATGATAACAATACTCAACAATACCTACAAAAATCAGAAAAGGTCAGACTATTTATACAGTACTGTAAAGGGTGATAGTTCATTTTTTACAAAATAATCAATAGGTGATAATAGTCCATTAGTTGAACATAACACAAAAGTTAATTTATGGCTCAGTTTCTTTTCACAAAGTATAATAAAATCTCTTTACATTAACAGCTGATCAGAAGAATCACAATCATCTAAGCTAATTTCCTTGATATATTTTCTTCTATAGTATTTAATAATGGATGTTGTCCATTCTTATGTGACACAAATGTATACATAATTTCTATATATATATATATATATATATATATATATATATATAGATATATATATATATATATATATATATAATTGTAATACAATTATCGCATTAAAATTTAATTGCATAATAACAAAATGTCCCAAGGAAGGTAAGGCAATACATTATACAATATAGCAGCAATTATACAGATGTTAAAAACACTCAAACGTACCAGCAGTGGTCGAAAAGTTTTAGTTCTAGCTCATATATTTTATGATCACACCCTCAACTCCTTTAAATCACGTTGAACTATCTCTACCAACAATTCAATAACGACTGCCACCAAATTCAGAAACATATTTTTAGGAACAATCCTACAAATGATATTGGAACATCAGAAGATGATTCCATTTTCTCTATGAAGTTATCACAGATATTTCAAATGAAGGTGATTTGAATGGTAAGTTCTGGAGGAATGAGATCAAATGGGCCATCTCTTTAGCTAGTTGCCATAGACATGAGTCATGTACTTGTCCATGATTTTTATATTTATTAAAGACTTTTCTAATCAAAATGTTTTTGTCTCTCAATATCAGACTGGGATTCCATGAGACATTGGAAGTGGTCATAAAGGACTTATCATGAGGGCTTTATGATCATAAAGAAGTTTGTTTTTGCTCTGGTATGGAAATAGGACCATCTCTGTTCTGTGAGTTTTTCTATTTGTGTTATGACAAGATCAGAATATAAAACAAATATAAATGTACCTATCATAGTGCCAGTAGATGATCTGCTTTCTTTCAAACATCCCTTTGTATGTAATGATGTCAGTTATATAGGTAGATCTATATATATTGAAATCAATTCATGAATGTTATCTTATAACAGTTCACCTTTCTCATTATCTTGTTTATTTTCTACAGAATACATTGTATATGTAAGATATTAATGTGGTCCATAATTAACTATTCCTACTTGACTCCTGTTCTTCAAACCAACACAGTGATAACCACTATTATAGTAATAACAATATTTATTACTACTATAACAAATACACTAACAGGAGTTAATAAGGATGAGCACAAACTGGTGGTAGATAATATACAAAATCAATAAATGTATTTGTTTTAACAAAATATTTACTTGATGTACTACTAGTAGGTTCTACAGATGTTACTATACCAGGAGTACTAGTGATGTCACTTGTCAGACTGATTGCCCCCAATAGAGTGTAGTAGCCTGGGTTATCATATCACTTGATTCAGTACCTATTAGGAGTCATCATAAAACAGAATAATATATATTACTTACTGGTAGTAACAACATTTCAGAAGGAGATGGTCAGTAATAATAATAACGATATTCCCAGTATATGCGGTATACAACAGATGGGTAGTTATAATAGTACCATCTAACTAATATCATGAGCTTCACAGTATAGTACCACTAACTGGTAGACTTATATACTGGTATACTGTACTCTCCTCTATCACTGAATTTAATCATGTTAAATAGACTTCATAGTTTTCGTTAGAAGTCTCTTAAAATCATCACATGACATCCATCAGCAGTAGATCTCTCAGCAAACCTACACTCTACAAACAACTAAGTCATTATCAGAGTAGTACTGTAAAGTGAGTCCTTGAACGTGATAGATTGCTGTGATGACAATGAAGGAATTGTTGGAAAAACAACAACTAATAACTCCACAAAATATAATACTATCTTCTTTCTTTGTGTTGTTATATATAATCCATAATATATACAGTAAATGTATAATTGAGATAAGGAGGTAGTCCGGTTATATTATAATATACAGTAGTTGCTTGTAGGACCGTTAATATAAAACAGGATGATAAGGTACTGTCCTTATGTTATCATTTGTTGTACCATATATACTATCACGTAAGGTAATAACAGTATCTATTGATCTATGAAAGTTCATAACTATCAGCATTCATATTTAATGACTTTTACTCCTTACTTTGATGGAAATTGTACTCGTATTATAGAGCTGTTATATTTCACTATAGGTTCATGTGCTTCACTAGTATAATCTGATAAAAAATATCAATAACTTGAATAGATAAATAAATATTATATACTTCCAGAATTTTCTTTAGTAATAGTTTTTTCATGTGAACTGTTATTGTTCGATAAAAGCTGTGACACTGACATTATAAGAATTACAGTCAACAGTGAGGTTACTAGATAACTGATAGAATATATCAGTTGTATTAGTATTTGCTCATATAGAGCTATTTTTGACTTTCAACAAAACATGATATGTTGTAATACTTCCTTGTGGAATATCATCAGAGTAAAAATGATGGAGGAGACCAGGTTATGGAAGGGTTGTTAGTAAAGTTCAACTCAAGGTTGTTGATAGATGAAAATACCGTTAACCCATTAACATAAATTGCTTGAGCTGATTTGATAATTTAATTATATCAGCTTTACTTCACAATTTTAAAACATTATGAAACAATCATTAAATTTCATTTGCTATTAAAATTATTATAAATACAATAATGTTCATAGCCTTTCTATATAACTCACTAAAATACTAATAAATTTGTTGTCCTGTAACATAAAGGGGGTTAACTATACAAGTTTGGGAGCCAATATATGGAATACGAAACTACGACAAAAATAGGCGGTCCAATTCACCGATATTGCATATTCAAATTCACACGGATTTTACCAGAAATTGGCGATTATTATTTCAGAATTCACGACGCTTTCCATTTTTCATTCACGATTTTACCTAGAATTCTCGATATTGCAATTCGCGAATTCACCCCGATTTTACAGTCAATTTGGAATTCCGATCATAATCGCCAATTTTTTTTTCCGGGTAAAACCCAGTGAATTTTGAATATGGAATATCGTGAACTGAATATGCAATATTCTTGAATTTAACGGCTATAATTTTGGTATAGTTAGGATTCCATACCACGTTGACTAGTATCAACCATTAATGAATCACATAATTTTAGATGGTTAGATTACATTACAGTGGCATGCAGTTCCAGTACTAATAATGTAAAATTAAATATATCCAATGTATGATTTCAATGATACCACATGTTAGGATGATTTTAAATTTTGTATTGTGATTTGTTTAAAATAATTATTATGTGTTGATGTTACAATGTCAATTAATATAAAATAACATATCATGATCAGAAACTAACTCTTTACAACTGTTAAAATGGGCATTTCTTCTGGAAAGCTTGTGGATTAAATCATTACAGTTACTCCGAAACCTTATCCATCATTAAGTAGGTAGCCTGCTTTTGATAGTTAGTATGGATGACAACCACATAACTGAATATTGTTAGTAAACTGATATCTCTCTGGATCTTGATTACTGGGATTAGTGAGTCGAAGACCCTGCACAGGCACACTCCACCACATCCGCTGCCCTCACAGTAAAGTTAGCCAGTGTATAAATCAGAGCATTGACCACTGATAGCGGTGGGACTGTAAGTTAGCTGTATTAGGAAGAACAAAACATTGTAGAAACATTAACTTATCATTTACCATCAGTATCCCTAATTGTAATAAAATTCCACAGCGCAATCAGAAAAATTGCCTTTTGATTCGTTGCCATAGTTTGCAGCTCTTGCAAAAATCTATTCTCAAAATGGAAATCACAATTATATTTAATTTCAACATTATAATGATAGTCATTGTCACCCAAACTGCATGAGTAAACAATTAATATCTGGACAAACCAATTTCAGACAGCTGTTTTGCTCTTAAAGAGGTACAAACTTCTAGTTACATGAAAATTATCCTAATCTATCGATGTCGTTTGTGGCTAAAAAATTGTTGTTTTTGCGTGTTAGATGTAGTCGTACAATGCAATATATTGAAGTGTCTGAAAACCGCAAAATTATTCAACAAACTTTTCAATTTAGGACCTTTAGGCGATGGCGAATTCCCGAAAAAACGGTACGGCGAGTCATGCAAGAAGCACCTCTACACAGTATCTCCCTAGCCTTCTATTCTATAATCGACATTGAGATCGACGAAATTGTTTAGCTAATATAATGGGAAATCAATTAAATGGACAACACTTATTACATCTGAACATGAATCGTGACACGTGGATAGACCACCGGGCTACAAGTAAAGAAGTACCTTAACTCAAAGGTTGTTTAAAACCTTTCTACAACATCTCCAGTTCTATATGTGAGAGATATAGGGGAAGGGTATACCGATTATGGGAGATATTGCACGAAAAAAAGGGCTGCCTGCAGTTGAAGATTAGTATGTTGGTTACGTAAGGCCTCCGAAAGGTTCGAAGTCAACTCTACATGATAGTATGAAATACGAACTACAACAAAACAGAGCTGTCAATTCATGATTATTAACATTCAAAATTCACGAGCAATTCACAACTATTGCATGTTCAAATTCACGATTTTACCGGAACATTCACGATTATCGAAATGCTAGCAATTTACTAATAACAATTCTGAATTCGCTATTGTTTCACTTCTCTAGCGTAGCCAGACCCCTCCTCTATCGGGAACTGATTCTTGGTATGTCAGCAATTTGTTTAAAGTGGGGGGTTGCCGTCTACCCACTTATATCGATCTACAGGATTTCCGGTAGTTCTTCATGCACAAGAGATAAGTGTATATAGGGATTTTGGCGAAATCCCTGACAAAATCCCCTAAGTGGAAAAGTGATTTCACAACCTCTAACCTAAAACCTAAACCTCCTAACCGAAGTCCATAAGATGAAAAAGTGATTTCACAAAACTCCCTAAAAACCCCCCTGACCTGAATTCCTAAGTGAAAGTGATTCCAAAACTCCTAAACACTAAACCCTATCCTGAAGTCCGTAAGTGAAAAAGTCGATTTCACAAACTCCCTGAGTTTCAGGGGATTTCGCAAAATCCCTATATACACAATCTTCAAATAATAATCCAAAATCAAAAAATCAAAAATACTAAAACACTTACAATTAAATGCTGTGACACCAGGCAAAAAAATCATCACTTGTTTACGACACATAACTAAGGTTTCTTGTCCTTGTGCATTTTTTGCTCTTCAAAAGTAAAGGTTCTCAAAGTTTCTATTTCCCATAGCTTGAGATGTTTGTTAAAAATGGCCCAACTTAAAAAAGGAAAACTGTGTCTTTAGCAAGAGATGGCAACGAAACTGGTTTTTAAATCCACCGTATTAAACTAAAAACATGTTCGCTATCAGCATTAGGTAGTAAATTGAGAGCAAGCGAAGCAGATTATGATATAGTTAGTGAACCCACGTGAACGATCTTAACTTGATGACGTTCATTGATAGTGTTTCATGATTGCTGTACCAGTTTATGGTAGGGGATAGTTATGGTGCTACTGTAGTGTATTGGACTGTACTGCTCTATGGTTGCTCAGCCATATTTTGCAGGGTGGGTTTACATCACACGTGCTCTAATCCGTATAACTAGTGTAGAATCCATAATCCGCTATTTGTGAGTTCAATTCCGTTTTTTTAACGGATAGAGGGTTGGATTCAGAACTGATATTTTTATTTTTATATACAATTCACTCTTTAACAACAGATACTGTGTTTGATAATAGACAGGGACAGTGCACGGTATATTGACCAGACGAAATCTAAAGTTGAAAAAATAAATGGTAACTACCTTTGTTTCTACAATGTACAGCAGTAATTTAACTACTCTCAATAGGGAACAGTGCCTGGTGATAACCTTGTTGACATCTCAACACAAAAAGATTGGTATGTAAGATTCAGTCTATTAAAGTGGATTCTACCTTTATCAGATGGCAATGTGGTTTTTATTCATAAACCAGTGGAACATACAGTATGAGGACGAGATGAAGTATAAAGCTGGAAAAACCCTTGTGTATCTACTTTCATATAACGTAGTATGGAGCAATTTTAACTCTCAAAAAATCGATTACACTTTATCAGCCCGGAGGTTTTATCGTATAAACAGTGGATGGTATGTACAGGTATAAAAAACCCTAGAGAAAAAACTAAATGATCCCATATTTAATTTTACCTCCCGTTAGGGACCAGGTCATTTGATATGGTTTTATCTTACTCTTCACTTCATTCAACAGTAAAAGTGAAGTATGAACAGTTTAGGTTTACTTACAGATATGTATCTCCAAATAGCTAAATTGGTAATACCAATAAATCAGTTCAGAGGGTATCTGTGCAGTCAAAACAATAGAACCCAAAGATGATGTTTTGTTTGACAAATAACATTTGCTGTGGAGACATGTTAAATAAAATGTAGAACTTGTTCTTTTAAGCAAGTAGCAATGTGCGAGGATTCAGATTCTGTTCACAAATAGAAGGATACCAGATGATTTTTGTTAAATACTCTTGAATGACTCACCTTTCCTTTTTTAAATCGTCACTAAAGGGTGCCAAATTTAGAAAGTTGGTCCGGAATTGTAGTTTTTTCAGACACTAGAAAATATATTGCATCGAAGAGCCGGTACAGCTAAATGCAAAAGCAAAAATTATTTTACAAAAAAAAAGACATAGATAATAGATATATTTTCGTGTAAACTAGAAGTTTGTAGCTTATACCTGTTCAAGAGTAACATGCAGCTTTTCTGAAAATGCAGATATTGATTGTTTACTCTATTGCAAAGATGAGATCCATCCTTTCTTGCTTTAATCAACAAGTATTAAAGATGAATCTACCTTTAGATGAACAAAGAGTTACCAATATTGTTAATTTGTGTAGTTCTGTAGTCATATTTCCTTATATACCAGTATACCTTCTACTTCTCTGTATATATGCTATAGTAAACTGTAATCTATAGCTGCATATATTTTTACAAGTAAAATGAATCTTTTACAGTTACAGGTCAGCTATACATATACCCAACTATCTATAAGTGATTTTTCAATTTATACTTTGCCTTTGTTTCTGTTATCCATTAAATGATAAAGTTGTCAAGTCATTGTAAATTAAATTAAAATTCACACACACACTCCTGTGGTGGTTTATTATAAAACATTCATGAGTGATAGCCTGTCTTTTGCCAAATAGATATGGATGAACTACGGAAGCCGAAGCGGCCATCCATTTCTACTTCGTAATTTTCATATTCTATTTTGAGTTTTTTTCCAAAACTATTCCAATTCCAATTTAATTTTCTATTCTTCGATGGAAAATTTAACAACTAAAATCCTATCCCCCCCAGTCCTAAACTGGAAACATGTCGCTTCGCTCCATCTAAGAGACAGCTCGCGGTGCTCGCGCTTTACTTCATTGAGCTTCATGAAATAAAGCGAGCACCGCGAGCCGTCTCTTAGAATGGAGCGAAGCGCCTTGTTTCCGGTTAGGGTGGGGATATAGAGGATTTTAGTTGTTAAATATTCCATGAAGGATAGAAAGTAAGAATTGGAATTGGGGAAAACTGCAAAGTAGAATTGGAATATTTTGGGAAAAACTTCAAAATAGGAATATGAAATTACGAAGTATTGAAATGGATGGGCCGCCTTCGGCTTCCTTAGGAAGCCTCAGACGGACATTCCAATTCTTATTTCCAATTTCAAATTAAACGGGGTTATACGGAATTGGAATGTCCATCCTGGGCTTCCCTAATAATAGGACCTACAATATACAACCAAAATCAGGGACCCAACCCATCTGTGAACATCTCGCTGGCGCTCGATTCTAAGAGACGGCTCGTGGTACTCACACTCTGCGTTTTATTAAGTAACAAGAAAAGCCTAGAATGCCGCACAGCCAAAATGGAAATAGAAATAACAAATAGCATTTCATTGACTGGGTCGTTAGTTGGGATTTTTAAATTACGCCACGTTCGCGGAAGAAAATAAGAAATAGGAATTGGAATGTCGGACGTCTGCGGCTTCCGTAATGAACTTATCTTAAAGAAAATTTCACTTATCTTACACTTCTGATTATGTATGTTTGTAAATGGAACTAGTACGAATAAAAAATGATCCATGGGATTATTCCTGTAAATTAAAGACTTACAGTAGCTCCTTCATCAGTGTCTGCTATTCTTTACACACTGGTCGCTTTACTTGTGAAGGTACGAGAGATATATTGACATGGACAGAAGGTAGTAATGTACTTACAGATCCCAGTAATCAAGACAGAGATATCATAACTACTACAACATATATCAGTTATGTGTGGTCATCAGTACTAACTATAAGAGCCTGCCTATTAATGATGGAGCACATTAACAAAACACCTGTCCAGTGTACACTTTAAATATAATTACAATAATAAAACAGAGCTTAGCTCATCCTACTTTAATGGGTGTTCCTTGTATTAAACTATTCTATTGAACTGTTCCTCATCATCTAATAACCTTAACATCAGAGATATATTAGACTACAGAGGAGACATACTAGTGGGACATTAAATAAAAAATTCCTTGTATAACTATTCACTACCAAATATCAGCTTGACAATGTAGGTAAAGGAAATGTTACTACAATATCATTGATATATATCACACTGATGAAATGTGGATGAATATTGGTGTTGTTCTGTATACTGTACTATAATATGCAAATTTATACATTGTATATATGAAACAAGGTTCTTTTTACTGTGAATCAATGCAATTTAATTCATAATTATTGGTAGTAAAAGACAAACTAGAGTAAGGAAATCAAAAGGAGTAATTTAACAAATCTGTAGCTGCAATTTGCTATAAATGATTATGTTACATAATAAAAACAACAAATTAAACAAAATAAGGAACATTTATATTTCTCACTCTCTACAAGAACTGTACTGAATTTTTTGTTGAAATTTTTGATTATATTCATTCAAATTTGTGGCGCATAAAAATATAGTTGAGGTGTGGAGTTATCTTCCTTGGGTTTGCTAACAATATCTGATTATTGCCATTGATACTGTATGTAATTGAGAAAGATAAGGATCAGATAAAGTAATTTCTGATAGGCTATTAAAATTATGTTGAGAGTCCATGGTTCTTGATAGAAGTAATATTGATTTGATGATTTTCATCACTCTTTTTCTAGGTAGCTACTAAGTTTGTCAAGTTTTAGTTGCTAACTAATAATACTGATATCATGTTTATATTATGAATATACAAAACTTAACAAGAAATTTCATTATTGTCAGTGAGAGGATCATTTTCAGTTTCAACTATAATAGGAAAGTGACATCTATAAATGTTATTGTTATGACAAATGTTGTATCTAATACTAAATACTTATCTTCCAACAATTCAGGAACATACCTTCTGTTCTTTTTCTTGAAACATGAAATGCTTCAGTACTAAAACTTCAACTATCTATAATGATAATTAATAAATGAATTGTAGATGAACCTCTTAGCACAAAACAACTAGTAGGAAGATTTCAAGTCTAATTAATATTACCATTGTATTGAGGTGTCCACCAATAATGCTATATTGTACTAGAACCCAGTAGTGGGTGGAGCTAAGGGACGAAGTGAAGAAAATCCCACTTCAGCATAATGGGGGGACATGTACATTTTTCTTCTCTGAAATCTCATTAATTATTACATCATTACTTCTGGGATAAATGCTGTTTGTACCTCTCTTCTGAGAATTATTACTACTTTTACTACTTATGGGGTAGGTTCACCTTGATATGGCACTGCCATTATCTTTAGTTTGTTGTCTCTTTGATAGATTTTGTCCTAGGATGATGGATTGACTACTGTAGGGACTAATATATCATTATATAGATGTTATGTCGTAGGTCCATCTTACAGTAATAGATAATGTAATCATGACTATAATGCATATCATATTCCAGAAACATAATAGTAAATATTATATGTTCAATGTACATTCAATGGAAGAATTTTGAAAGGACAAATAATTATGAATACACGGCGATAAGGATATATAGGTGGGAGGCAAAGTTTGCAAAACTGTTATATTTTTAGAAATAATTTATATAAATAGTACTGTTCCCTTGACAATAACAGCAACATCATAATGTGACACAGCAAAAATGTCATTAATGATGATAGATCTTCCTCAGTTGACTATACTGATTATTATGTATAATGCCTAAGAAAATTGGCAACTTGTGAAATTACTTGTGAAATATCACAGCAATGCAACTGATGGTAGTACTATAAAACCATTATATATCAAGATATATCACATAATCAAACGTACATTGATTGTAATGTTGATTTCTCATTAACTTGTCAGATGCATTATCAGAAGAAAGTAGTAGGAATTTAAGTTTGGGTAAAATGTTCACTAACACCGCCATATCATATTAGAGAGACTCTGATAAGTGGGTGGAGCTTGATTTAATAACATGATATGGTGATATAGTTATGATGGTAAAGTGTACTTGAAAAATTGTAGTTGGTTTGTTGATGTTCTCTTCTTCAAGCCAAGTAACTATACAAGACATATCAATATTCACAATTAGTCACTACACTAATATTACACAATTATAAGACCAAACATATTTATAGTCATATAAAGAGAGACAGCAAGCATGATACATTGTATTTACAACTCAAAACAAAGTGAATACTGTTTTATAGATATAGGAGAGAACCTATAAGAAAATTATAATCTACAATATATAAACAATACTGTTAAATAATGTACCTCATCATGACTAATATGATAAGGTCAGACACTGCCCGACTACGTAGTCACAGTGTCAGTTGTTGTAGTTACTGAAGTAGCTCTTCATAACTAAATATTTGTGTATTTAGCAGTAAAGTCATAACTTATATCTTTAACATACTTGTTTTGCTATTAGCTTGTGATAATATACTATTGCTCTTTCTTTAGTAAAATCAAATGGAAAAATAACAGATAGTTAGTTCCATACCTGACTTTGCGCAAAGATTGTTTGCTCTTCATTCAAACAATAAGACAAATAATAAGTATTATTATTATAAATAATATTATCACGACCATCCCTACACCAGATATGGTATAAAAATATATCTTTGGACTAGTAGATAACTGGAATATCATCAATAATATATAACTAATATATTAACTTACTGTTAGATTTTCCACGAGTAGATTCTACAGATGCTATTATACCACTAGTATTGGTAATGTCACTGGACAAAAGTATGATGTTATATACCTTTAATTGAAACTGTACAGTGAAATTTGGTTTTTGGGTCATCAAATATTACAGTATAGTTTTGTATTTCAAATGAATAATCTGCCAATAGAAATAAAATCCTATATTTGGTAAGTTGTTATGTCAACTTACTTCCTGATATTCCTGTTGTTGAACTAACATCAATTGATTTGTATTGTTCAATAAAGAGCTTGTTACAATAACAGTATAATTGCCACAGTTTTGTGAAGTCATTAGAAAATCCATTTTTATAGAAGGAATCATTGTATTAGCATTCACTAGTAGAGAGCCATTTTTATTCTGAACAATAAAACATGATATGTTGTAATACTCCATTGTGGAATATCATCAGAATAAAATAGGAAGAGACCGTTTATTGAAAGATTATTCACTATTAAAATATATTCAGAGACTCAACAATGAAATACCTAAAGAGTATATTTCAAATACCAACATATAAGTTTGGTTTTTTCTAATGGTACCAGGTTATTAAACAAACAATATAAATGACAATCACCACTCATACCTTTGACAGTCAATGTAGCTCCTTTTTGTTTTAAACCATAGGGGGTGAAACTAATCAAATTACACTCAATACTTATCCCATCATAATATGTAGTGCCTCTAATAGTTAATACTGAATGACCACAAACTAATATATTGTTAGTAGTTACTATATATCGTCTCTGTCTTGATTACTGGGATCAGTAAGTAAATTACCACCTACTGCCCATGACAATAAATCTCCTGTACCCTACAGGTAAAGTTAGCCAGTGTGTAAAGTGGAGCAGACACTGATAAGGAGCTACTGTAATATCTGCAGTATATATAAATAATATATCCATATATATTTATATAAATAATTATATATGTGTGTTTAAATTAGGATGCAAAATGATCATTATAACTTACTAGTTCCATTTACACAGTAAATATTCAAAAGAAGGATAACTGGAATTTCCTTTAATAAAATGACCTGATCCACATACATGTGTTTAACAAATTTGGAATGGACCCCAGCATAAGGATCAGTTTAGATTACCTATGAATTAATCAGATAATATTTAGTCCATGCTGATCAAAGATGGGAGTGTCAGACTGCCCACCTACCCACTCTAACCGCATGGTGGTGAATTTGATGTCATACAAAATTTTGTCATAAGCTATTCTATCCTGGTACAAAAATTGCTAGCTATTTTATCCCAGAGCTTCCAATTTGTATCCACGTGCATCGCTATCTCTCCAAAGAATCCCTACCTTAAATCAGGGAATAAGTTTTTGGAAAGGCATATGGAATATGTCAAAGAAGTGTTTGTTTATAATTTAGTGTTGTTTATAACACTGGAAATGAATGTCAGAGGATGAACAAAAACTAATTGTCTCTAACAAGTGAGCTTCATCTGATACCAGAACATTCCAATCAACCATTTGGATTAGATGAAACAGGGAATCAAACCTTTAAACAGATGTTGGTGAAGTTTACCCATAACAAAAAAGCTGAATGTGATTTATTTTTTAGGTTTGAGTTACACCATCCATCATAAACTCTCTCTGCGTACATTAATTTGAACTCCTGTTTGGTAAAAGAGCTGTCAATACCAATTGATGTTGAAACAGAGAAGAAGGGAATGAAACTCTTAGAAGAATATCTAACACACAATACTGAACACTGATACTAACAAAAGAAGAAAGATTAATGAAATTTATGATTACGGATATAATTACGGTTATATCAGCCTTCCATTACTTATCATTATTTATACAGCAGGATGTTATAGCCACTTTTGATACTCTAACTACTCAAGAATAGCCTTGCTTGGCAAATGCAAGAAAAAATATAGAAATAGTACAGCAGGAACAAAAATAACAATATGATTGAAGAGTTCAATCTGAAAATGGTTTGTGGTAGTTAAGATTCTCAATTCCCTTTTTACTTTCTTTGACATCAGCATACACACTCTTACAAAAACATTTACATACCCCCTGCTACATGATTTTGTAACATCAAACACCTATGCAGTTAATCATTGTACTATTTAAGCTGACCGTGGAGATATTCAAATTATTATTATTATTTTGTGATAGTATTCAGTCAAAATACTATATTGGTGACCCAGGATGTGATCGTATGCCATGGCAGATGAACAGCAGCGAGACCCACCACAGCAACAGAGCAGCCATCATTCTCAATCCCGCGGTTACTGCTGTGAACATCAAAAATCCATCCTTTTTGGCCTGCCTGACCCTGAGGTATGGTTTGCCAAATGGGAATGGACTACCCGCAATATCACCTTGCAGAAGACCAAATTCAATCATGTAATTGCTTCTCTGACGCCAGAGGTCACTATAGAAGTAAGAGACAATTCTTAAGCCCCCAGCAACCACCCCTATACCAGCATTAAGGAACCCAACTGATAGCAAGAACTATGGTGTCGGAGCAATGCTGCTTACCAGCAGCTCTTCAAAACTGAAGATCTGGGTGATAGGAAGCCGTCTCAGCTGCTTAGGAGAATGCCACAACTTGGAGACAAGCATTCAACAACAGACACGTGCTTTTCTACAGGAGTTTACTTTGACAAAGATTACTCCCAAATGTGAGAATGGTTTTAGCTTCTGCTGGAGGCTCTCATGTCTTTAGACGAACTGGCAGATCTAGCTGATAAAGTAATGTATGTAGCTGCACTGCAGTAAATCAAATCAAATCAACCCAACTCACTCAGATGTTGATTAATTACATTCAGAGATATCAGATCTCAAATCTTTATTCAAATCCATGCATTGCCAAAACCTTCATTTAACTGTCGTCCCTCTAAATCCCCTCACTGTTCACCCCAGCCCTGCTCCACGTAAAGCACAAAATCCCTCCAATTTCTGTTGGTATTATCACCTTTAGGGGATGATGCCAAAACGTGCAAACCTCTGTGCACTTGGACGGAAAGGGAACAGCCAGTCACTGATGGCAACCCGTTCCCTGGCAACACTAAACAGTCGTCTATTTCTTTATTCATGACTGCACAGCGAAACACACGTTTCTAGTGGATACGGGAGCAGAAATTAGTGTATGCCCTCCATCTTGATTTCACAGGGCAACGGCAAATCTAGTAATTAACTCTTCAGGCAGCAAACAATACTTCAATTTGCACTATGGTACCAAGCTGATTGCAACTTACTTTTGGATTATGGCAGATCATTCAAGTGGGGTTTTCATTATAGCAACGTACAGTATCCATTATAGGTATCGATTTTCTTACAATGTCATAAACTACTAGTAGATTACACAATAAACACTTACTTGACACAGTTACTCCAAGTAATATACTGGCATCATCTTACAACCCCCAATCTCGTTATCCTCTCCTCTCTATTCCTACCAAGTTCAAAATACCCTGATATTACTCAAACTACTCAACACTATTAAACCCATTAAACATCATATTGACATTATATCACAACCAATGGTCAACTGTGTGCATCCACCCAGATGCTTGTCACCAGAACACTCAAGGCAGCTAAAGAGGAATTTTAACACATGATGGACCTAGAGATCATACACCCATCATCAAGTAGTTGGTCATCACCGCTACATATGGTCCCAAAACAGACCCCAGGTGACTGCGAACCCTTGTGGGATTACGCTCATTAAACTATGCCACAGTTCCAGATAGATACCCCATCTGCTCACATATACATGATTTCACTGCTACACTCATGGCAATACTGTTTTCTCTAAAATTGATTAGTCAGAGCCTATCATCAAATTCCAGTGGCTCCAGGAGGATGTGCCTAAGACTCCATCACCACTCCTTTTGGCTCTTTTGAATTTGTAAGGATGCCCATTCCTACATTTACTTTCATTTCTAGAGAAATGTTTTTATTTACTTGTAGAACTATAAAATATTAATTTATTTTTGTAGCAAGGACTCACACTACAGTACTACTCTAATAATCAATCAGTTGTTGTAGAGTGTAGGTTTGCTGAGAGATCTATTGCCTGATGGATGTCATGTGCTATTTAGAGTCTTCTAAAGAACTATCAAGTCTATTAATATGACTAAATCTAGTATAAAGGACATAGAGTATACCTTTGGATCTATTCTCTGACAAATTGCATAGTTTTTTTTTTTTGCCAGACTTTTATACCTTTTTTTCGAATCCTTTAAGAGAAACATTAATAAGACATTGAACACTATCAGTATCATACAAACCTTTTTGCTATATGCCATGCATCATAGAACGTTTGTGTTTTGGTAGTTCGCTCTCTTACCCACTTGGCAATCTGGAGGTGACCGATCATTACCATGATCCCAATTCCAAACCATTGCTATTTAAGAACCTTACAGTTCTAAAACCAAACCCTCTTTTTTCCATGGCGTTACTTACTTGTGAAACTTCATTACTTTGTACTAGTTCTATATTAAACACAAGATGGACTGTCCAAATCCATAGCAATAAATGAACCAAATTAGCTGAATGTCCCGGTTTGTCAGCTCTTCACCAATAGCAAGTTGATGGCCTAGTGTTTTATATTCCTCCACAGATAGTCAGCCTGAAACCTTACTCCATAGAGAAGTTACAGCAGGATGCAAAAATTGCGGTTAATGATTGAGTAGTCCGGGTTGAAATTTTGATAAACAGTAATATTTTTTCAGAACATATAAAAATTGACTTGGGCAATGCACCAGAGAGCAGAATTGAGGCAGAAAGTAACAGATTTCTGATTGGAATGTTTATTTACAATTGGTTGACTGCTCCAAGTATAAACATATCCACAATGGTTATAGCACTGTTCAATCTTAAATACGTTTCCAATGATACGTTTGGTCACAGGAGGAAGTACAGCACCACAAAGAATGAACTTTATTAAATAGTAACAGCAGCTTGCTTCAAAAACTATGTATTTCTGTTTATCCAGAGGTTAATGCTATAAAAGAAGTTATACAATTAATGTATGACCAATACAGTGGTACAATGAAAACTTACATCTATCCGTTATGGAACATCCTGCCCTTCTGCGTGTACATTTTTCTTCTAAAATTGCGATTTATTGCTAGCAGTATACAATATGGAGTTTATGAGTCAAAAAAAGTGATGTTTAACAGTATTCACTAACCTGAACTTTGTGCTACTCCTATTGATATCTCTCTGTACTTTAGTGTCAGAACTTCTGTAAGAGAAAACAAGTTTATACTCTACATACAAGCATTTATATTATACTTACTCTTCAGTTGATGGATGATATAATACCTTATCTAATTTTGAATTTATACAGTTATTCGAGTGATTCTGATTCATTACTGTTCTTATCATCAATTAAAAGGTTACATTGTACAAGACATATGATGGTACATAGACATGTTTGTGTTTCAGTAGATTGACATTTGTATAGTTGTCTGGACATCCTAACAATTCTTTTTACATGTCATGACAGCTTTATAAAACTGAATTACATACTTTCTATTTTAATTTTTTGCTTTTCAGTACTGCTTGATAGACATTGCAATGGAAGTACAATATGAAATAATACATTAGAAGTATATACTTCAAATATGCCTGGTAGAGGATCTGATACAAACCCTGAACATGATTCATATCCAGGATCTCTTCAGATAAATTCGACATGTCCCACTCTAGCTGAGCTAATTCTTCATCTGTAGCCATACTGGACTCATCTCATCATCAGCAAATTGGGACTCATCATCTATAGCTTTTTCACAACCTAAATCAATTCAAACAGTTATATCCAGTTCGTGTATGATGTTAAATATACCTTCAAATTCTCTCTCTACTTTTGTAAGTTCATGTCTACTTGTTGATTTTGAACTTCTTTAAATTTGGATGCCCCTCCTTAGTTTGATATTTGCTAACTGGTCTCTTGAAGACTCATTGGGCTAGCATAAGATTCCAGTTTTCATTCTTTTAGAGTAACCTAGACCTAGCAGCACAACAAACCCCCCCTTACATCAGGTCGCTGTGAAACAGTCTTCCAGTAAAGTGGCAACCACTTGTCCCGGGTCTCTTTAATGCTCAGTCCATTTTTTTTCCTGAGTACTGATCTTTAGGAATGCAAATAGACTCACTCTCTCCTTGTTAGTATTCCACAACCGAAAGCAACCATCTCTTAGGAATTTTACAAATAGTTCACGACTTCTTGTGATGTCATTAATGGGCGTTTTCGCCGATTTTGCTGTACTTAAACATGGAAGAAGACAGGCTGGCATGTGATTGAACAAGGTTTGACTTCGTTTTTTTTCAAAAGAAAGTTCCATTTCACAAAAAAGGAGTAAGGTTTACATGTATATCATAATTATTATTTAACGAATAAACCAACGTTTCAAAAAATCAAAATACCCATTTCATTATCCTTCAATATCTCTCATCTCCACTCATCCTATTTGAGGTACCAATCTGTTTGAATCATTAAATAATAAAATGATTAAAATGCAGTTCTGAAATGCAATCACGTACAAGGAGCCGTTAGTATAGGGAAGGATTGTGGTGAGATAATCAAAATTCATTGAACCAGTACTACTTTAAAGTATATAAATAGTACAAACAAAAAACTGATATCCATTTTTTTTGAATATCCTTTTTGGTAATAGGTGGCCAGGAAAAGAAATATTTCAAGTTAATTACAGCCCCCCAATTAATAAAATAGTTAATATTTTATTGTGTACTGTATTTCCCACGATCAACTGAAATATTGTTATTTTTTAAGACATTTAATCAAGTGACGATATCATATAAGCATTTTAGATATGAATTTAAAATAAAATAAAGAAGGAAATGGACATACCATTAGACATACTAGACTAAAATGTTTTTAGACCCGAATGTTTTCAATAGACATAAAAATGGCAACATATTTTAATTATAATTGCATCGGGAAATTGCACCCAACTTATCAATACCGGTCCATATTCCTTACATTGTTATGGGTATGGAACTTGACATCTTAATCATATTATTAATTTTATAGTTAAAAAATTTTCAAAGGCTATGAGTTATTGTATTTTGTTTACCTTATCAAAAAATATAATATGGTTAGTTTAATGTCACAGCCCAAGGT
>NW_024533529.1:27500-37980 GCF_016097555.1 Gigantopelta aegis | reverse complement strand
TTGTGTCTAATACCTTAATGAATATTTATAATAGACCACCACCTACAATAGACGTCTAGGTCCCCTTACAGTTTTGTTCCTATTTGATTGTTTGCCATGCTTTATACCATGTGTTAAGTGGTCCTTGTTATTGTGGGTACTTTTAATCCTATCAAGTAATACACCACAATTATGTTATAGCTATAACTAAGGGATATTATAGATAACTATATGTACCCACTATTACTACAATTTACTATGATTTAGTGGTTCCAAGAGTGATCCTGTTTTGTATACTTTACCTATGTGTGTATGCTTTTAGAAGTGTCCATGTTTTGTATAAGCGTATTTTTATCTGAGTATGATGTACTCATGTTATAGTAAGAATATGCCAATTGTTTTAGATATGCATCATATGTTCTGTGAATTTAGTTTACATGTTGTATCATAAGCTTCCAGGTGTTTGTTTTGTTGTGTCTGTACATTTTGTTTGTACAAATACATGTAGTACAATGTGGTTATAGATAAGTTTATAGGAAAAGATCATGTCAATAATATTAATCTATTCTTTCACTTTATTAGAACCTTAATTTTACACATTGTGGTTTGGCTTGTTATGTTTTACCTTATGTGTCTATGTTTAGATTATTATGAATAGGATCATATGGTACAATTAGAGATACATAATGTTCGTTATATAAAAATACTGTGTATTATATAAATGGTTTATTTTGGTAGCATTATTGATGACATTAACCTTTATTATAAACAAAAAAATATAGCATATGTTAGTGGACTGGGCATAAAAAAACAAAAGGAAGAAATAATATCATAATAAAGATAAATAATCTTAAAACAAAAACAAAAACACAGTTAATGGACTATTTCAATGAAAACTGATCGTTGTGGTTACTATAGCTCTTAATAATAGTCTCAATATTTTCTTTGTAGACAAAGCGTATTTAATTAATAACAATTAACTATTAATAACAAGGAGTTTGGGCTCAACTTGAGTATTTGTTAATATTGTGGAGGCCTATAAAAGTAGAGAAACAGTAATATTAAATAATAGTTTTAAAAGTGTACACTTTATCAATGTGTTGCTTACAACATGTTTGACCATCATGTTGTACAGTTGTGTGAAACATTTGTAGAAAGGAACATTATATTAGTATCTCTACATTCAATGACATAATAATCTTGATCAGTACATAATTAAAATTAGGCAAAGATTTGTTGTAATTCAGACATATTGAGTAACAGTACTAGGTCATAAATACTAATGAGTATTACTTGTTATAATATATGTATAGAACCAAATAGAATTGTTTAATACTTTAAATGGAGGATGTGTCACTATTAGGAGCCCTAAAATACTGTTGAGAACATACACATGTTCATTGTTAACAATCAAAGTTTCATTTTTTTTCTCCAGTTATGTAGAATGCAGTGTATAACATCATTTAAGTGTTACAATAGAATGTTATGATAATAGAATATAATAAATGAATGCGTCAGTAGATACCACTATTGTGTTAAACAATTATAACAACATATTATAATATTATTTAAATAGGATAATGATTATACTCTACCTTTTTGTTCTAGCTATTACCTCTTATATTGAGACAAACATGTTACTGTCTATCTTTCATCTTTATTCAGTACAGTTTCAGATTCAACTACAGTGTTTATTTCATTATATATAATGAATAAAGTCTTATAGTCACTTAATTGTTGCTAGCTGTAGCTAGTTGACATAAATTGTAGCACTAGTTATGTAATGATATGTAAAGGTGTTTTATACAATAGAAGTTATTACAGTGTGATCTCTTTATAATGAACTCCTTAATGCTGTACTTACTATAAAAGGTGCTTAAGTAATTGTGGATTTTGAGGCCATAGGATTGTAATTAATTCATGTGACAATGTGTATTAAAAATTTTAATTAAATTATTAAGTTACATTAATTTAACTAACTATTTATTAAAGCCTTATTTGTACCATTTATTTGGCTACACATGTAAGTTGTTATACACAATGTCAGTATATAGTACTATATCTTACTCCAAAACTTTTAGAGTTTAGGAAGGATTACGGGTGGGGACTAGGGGACAGTATAAAAATTCAAAGTACTGTACAAGTTAATTGACATGTTTCATCACTTCATGTGTATTTTCTGAATAAATGGAACACAATATATAGTCATTTCTCTAAGGAAAATCCTTTACAGGGAGGAGCTGGCTACATGAGACTAATATGGAACATTTGGGACATGTGTATAAACGACTGCATTGTTAAAACTGAGGTCATCCCAATTTGGTTTAATCAATTTCCCCAACACGAACTCCCAAAACATCAGAATATCAACTTCTTACGCAACACACTATTAAATTACAATACACAATGTAACAAGTTCTTGTAAAATACATGATACAAATATTGTTAACAACATTAGCTAAATCCCAACAATGTAAATAAAATGATATAATAATAAATTCATTGTAGATAACAAAAGATTAAAATTAATGTCGTTTAGTTAGTTAAGACACAAAATAAAAATGACAGCAATTAGGATAATAGATAAAATGAACAGGAATACACATACTCTCCAATAAAATATACAATAACGTTTGGTTTTCATTGTCATAATCAGTTATTGTAGTACCTATAATTTGCAGATCATTATCAGTTTATTGTTGTGTCTATATTTTGTACTGGTGATGTTGATGGAGTCAATATACAGTTCGTAGGAAGGGCCACACGATCAAATGTTACATTGGCATCTGCACATTCAGTCACGTTATGATGTTTGATCATGTAATGAAAAAGCTCGAGGACAAGGAGGTAAAGAATTGTCATAATTCAGACATATTGGAGTGACAGTACTAGGCCGTAAAAGATACTGGATTATTACTTGTTATAACACACCAGTAGAAACCAATAGTATTGTTCGATACTGTGAAAGAGAGTTGGCTATTGTAACCAAGAACACTGTCAAGGTAGTATGGATTTCCGTCATTAACAATTAATTCTCCTGTTATGCCAGCTTTTGTAGAATCAAGTGTATGATACCATTCAAATGATTCTGAAGGACTTGTATAACAGTAGAGTGCTACATATAATCCAGTAGGAATACAGTTCAGTACTTGTGGTGGTTGTAATAGAAGTAATTCCACTTTGACAATCTGTAACATTGAAGCAGAAAATATGATAATAATATCTATAGGAGATTTTAATGACTTACTTTAGCATCAATTGTAGTAGTCAAATAGAGACAAAGTATCAAAAAAAAAATTCATCTTTAAATTGTGGTTTACTAACTATTCCAATATGCTACCTCAAATATTTATATAAAGTAAAAAATGTGTGTTGATGTATAGTCAAAAATTTCCCTTGGACATTTTCATTGGCTGACTTATGCATAAAGTGGGTTTCTATATACTGTCTTACAAGGCATGTTTTATAGATCATGGTCATTATTTGGTATTGATATCCTGTCAAAATAGCCTAATATATACCAAAAAGTTCTACCTACAGCCAAATACCAAGTTCATATATGTCATTATTGTTAAAAAACAAAGTGATGTGAGCTTATCAATAAAATACTACAGGTGTTTGTGAGTGAGCTCATGAGTCCAAAATTATAATATTACATTCCTTGACTCAATTTCCTAGGCTCTGTGATTGAAGTTCCATTAATCAACCTTATCACATTTTAAATAAAAGTTTACAAAACATTTATAAAGGAAATAAGACAAACTATATTATATAATGTTGTAATAGTGTGTGTAGTTATTAATATTTAACTAGTCTATTGTTACTTGCATCAGCTACCCACACGATCTATTGGAATCCACTGCTACTCCTATGGGCTGATTGGACCCTTTTATTGAGTGGATAAAATTGCCATGTGGATTGAAAATAGAAAGAGATTCCCGACTCTTGTTTACAACAAGTGAATTACCAGCTGAATCAATAGCTATACCACGTGGTCGATTAAGATGAGACTGACCATACTGACGAATATATTGACCTTCTGGAGTGAAGACACTAACTATGTTAGAATCAGAAGTCACATGAAGGTGACCAGAAAAATCAAAGGAAAGACCATAAGGGCATTGTTTACCTGATACAGTACAGTTAATAATATGAGAGAAAGTGTGATCACTATTAAATACCTGGATACGATGATTAATAGTATCAGCAACATATATTCTATCATAAGGACCAATACATATACCCCAGGGATTAAGGAATTGTCCTTTATCAGACCCTTTACTACCAAAGGTACCTAAAAACGTTCCTCCTAAACTAAACCTGTGAATTCTATTTCCTCCATTCTCTGCCACATATATTATGTCTCCATTAATAGCTATACCCAAGGGAATATCAAACTGTAGAGGACCAGTTCCATATGAACCAATGATAGACTTCTGTCTTCCACTGCTCTCATATACATATATACAGTTGCTACTATAACTAGTGACAAACATATCACCATTATTTGAAAAGGCTATGAAGGCTGGTGTATTTGTCCCAGTAATAGTCTGTACTGGATTCTTTAGAATAGTGTAATCTCGAATAACTACAGAAACATTGAAGGGACTACCTTGGATAGACTGACCTTTGATAGTAAGAGAAAGTTGATATTCACCAAACTTTTGTGGTATCAAGGAGACAAGGTAAGTACCGTCACCACAATCTGTGCTCTTAGCTTCAATTGGTCTCCCTTTCTTTTCAAATGGAACAAGTTTACCACTCACTAGTGCACCTCCTTTAGATAGCTTTTTCCTTTTACTATCTCTAGATACTACTTTAATATTTAATTCTTTTTCTATATGAACACTTAGAGGTACCACTGCTGTTGTATTATTAGGAGATATCTCATTAAATGTAATGTCCACATTTGCTATCTTTGTAGCTAGTTCATCTGTATTAATATCTACTGATATAGTTGGTGACTCACATACTTCAAGAGATGTCTTTGAGAAACTCTTGTTGTAGTTGGTTTGCTCTGGTCTGTAGTGTGTGAACAACTGATAGTAATTCAACATCATTGTACTCTACTACAGCACTGGTTACAAGATTCTCACAGTAACTCATTGTTTTCCAAGAGATGTTGGACCTTGTCTAATTGAAGAGAGAGACAAGCTTCCTTAGCATTAACTACCTCTCTACTCTGAGCTAACAGAGCCTCCTCACGTTCATGTAAAAGTTGTTGAAGAGTGGAAATGTTTGACGTATGATTGTATCTATCTCATTTTTACGAGCATTGATCTTCTCCTTTATCTCTTCTCTTGATATCAAGACTTTCTTAAGTTGTTGTTGAGCTACTTGGAAATCTTGTATACTCTCATGAACTGTTGCCTTATTGATGTCTACCTGTTTACTTACCTCAGTAACAGGATGGTCCTTGTGATTGATAATGGTACATTCAATGCAAACTGGAATAATACATTGTTGACAATAGTACTTTAGTTGCTGGTCACTGTGATCTTGACAGGTATGAATAAAAGATGGAAATAGTTTAGATAACTTGTCTCGGGACATAGTGCGAACTTCTTCCAGAGTAAAAGAAGAATGTGTACGAGTTGAACGAAGCTTTTTATGAGCACTCCAACATTCCTTACAAAGGAGATCTGTACATTCAATACAGTATGCTACTGAAGTATCCTCATCACATGAATCACATGGAGGAAAAAAATTAGAGGTGATCTTGCTAAGGATACCACTCTGTTTATTGATGAGACGAAGGTTACGAGGGAGAGAGGTGACTCCTCCACTAGGTACTGGTGTGGTCTGGTGACAAGAGGGACAAGTGAGAGAATCAGTTCCAGTACCTTCAGTGATAAGAGACTGGATACATTGAATACAGAAGGAGTGACAACAAGACAGCATACGAGGATCATGATAAGGTTGACTACATTTTAGACAACAAGTAGAACTCAAATTAACCTAAGTATGTAGACAGTCATATCAAATCCTATCAATAATATATTACTTACATGTTTAAGAGGTCCACTAGCAGCACTACTACTAGTACAAGACATTACTGAAATATCAGTCAACCAAAGAACTGGTCAAAATAAGAAGCAATAGTATACACAGGTGTGAGTTGAGGGGTAAGATCAGAGATCAGATCAGCTCATGTGATAGCGATATTATATAATATTAATATTTAGTTGAAGGGTGTGTCAATTTTCAAATCAGAAATTCAAGTCTTAACATTAAGTTTGCATGTGTAGACTGTAATATCTTCTTTTTTGCACAACTCAGTAACATGTTAAAGCTAAAAATCCCAATCAAACAGTACTAAATCACAATATATTTGGAACTTATGAGTCTACTCTTCATTGTCTTGTACATTGTTCTGTTCATGGTTATATAACTAGTTAGTTATAAGAGCCTGACCCCTTTTACATCTTAAGTACTAGATATAATATTGAGTGACCATTTCGTCATTTTTACTAAGGTCTTTGTTACCAGTTCCATCAATATGATGTAAGCCCAATTTTATGTTACTACAAGGCCAATACTAGTGTCATTCCATATGTCAACTAGCTGCATCTACAACCACATTGCTTTTACACCCATTTTGTTATAGTAATTGAATTATGTCTTCAATTGAAGTTATAAGCAGATTCAACTGAAACTAATCCAGTTAGTTAAGTTGAAATGGTATCTTTCTTTCACTCATGGTTTCAGTTATTGAATATAAACTACAAATACTTTTTGGCTTTATACTGAGATAGAGCAGTTTTGGCTTTGGTTACTCAATATTGGACTTAGATCATATTGATGAGATTCTGGTAATAAAGACAATAGTTGAAATGACAAAATACTATTTTAAGTGTGATCACTTAAATTTCATACATACCAACAAAATACATTTAAAATTATTAACAAGGTAAAATATTTTGATTATTAATTTTTTGTAGTTGTAGTTGGTTTGCTCTGGTCTGTAGTGTGTGAGCAATTGATATTAACTCAACATCATTGTACTCTCCTACAGCAATGGTTTACAAGATTCTCACAATAAGTCATTGCCTCCAAAAGATGCTGGACCCCATCCAGTTGAAGAGAGAGACAAGCCACTTTAGTATTAGCTACCTCACTATTCTGAGCTAGTAGAGCTTCCTCACGTTCATGTAAAAGTTGTTGAAGAGTGGCAAATGTTTTGACGTATGATTGTATCTATCTCATTTTTACGAGCATTGATTTTCTCCTTCATTTCTTCTCCTAATATCAGGACTTTCTTAAGCTGTTGTTGAGCTACTTGGAAACCTTGTATGCTCTCATAAACTGTTGCCTTATTGCTGTCTACCTGTTTACCTACCTCAATAACAGGATGGTCCTTGTGGTTGATGACGGTACATTCACTACACACTGGAATAATACATTGTTGACAATAGTACTTTAGCTGCTGGTCACTGTGATCTTGACAGGTATGTGTAAAGATGGAATTACTTTAGATAATTTGTCTCTGGACATAGTATGACCTTCATCAAGAGTGAAAGATGAATGTGTATGTGACAATCGAAGCTTTTTGTGAGCGTTCCAACATTGCTTACAAAGGAGATCTCTACATTCAGTACAGTATGCTACTGAAGTATCTTCACTACATGAGTCACATGGAGGAGGAGGGTTAGAGGTGATCTTGCTGAAAATGTGACTTTGTTTATTAATGAGACGAAGATTACGAGGGAGAGAGGTAACTCCTCCATCAGGTACTGGTGTGATCTGGTGACAAGAGGGACAAGTGATGGAGTTAGTTCCAGTATCTTCATTGATAAAAGACTGGATACATTGAATACAGAAAGAGTGACAACAAGACAGCATACGAGGATCACGATAAGGTTGACTACATTTTAGACAACAAGTAGAACTCAAATTAGCCTAAGTGTGTAGACAGTCATATCAAATCCTATCAATAATATACTACTTACATGTTTTAAGACATCCACTAGCAGTACTATTACTAGTACAAGACATTGTTGAAATTAAAGGCAATAGATCTAGACAAAGGGGATATTATAAGTGAAACCACAAGAAATGAAACAGATCATGTGAGCGTTATTATAGTGACATCATAGAATGTGTAAAGTATTTTTACTAGCTAGTGATGTTGACAAAGAGGACTTCAAACAATTTATTGTATCAATCAATCTTATAATATCTTATTTCTATTGTTGCAGTGTTATCACACATTATTTGCTTACAGTATTTACATCACTATAAAACTTAATATATTTATAATCAACTAAACTGTTGCTTACATGACTGGACTACTCTAGAATGTAGAATTCATTTGAGTTACTTACTGTAAATTTGTCAGTAATAATACAACATATACTAAGAAATTATACTATGTGAAACTCATAACAGTAGTCATTTGATGTAAGGTATAAATTAGTTGTTAAAATAACTAATTGATTTTTAATAATATTAAGAGTACACTAGTTACTCATCATCTGTGACATTAGACATCATATATTAATAAACATGAAAATCATCCTATAAGGTAATTTGAGTATATAAATAGTAGGATAAAAACCAATGTTTTTGTCTGGATATTAAACAGTACATATTACACACAAATTATTAGCCATACAATAATTTATTATTGTATATAATAAATTATTGTTTAGTGAAATTCTAATTTTATATATTCCTCTAAATAATTTTACATAAAAAGGGTGGAAAATCAGTCAACATCATAAAATCACTTGAAATTTTTGTGAAATTAACTATATAGGTCCTTGTTAAGTGATATTAATATTACTGCTCTCAAATGTTGCATTACATTTAAAAAATGTTTTAATAAACCCCATTGTTTTATTGGTACATGTACATGTAAATTAATGAATCTTTTTAATTTTTTACAGATTTTAAAAACATTTCTGAACACAATCAATTATTCTACTTAACAAAGACCTATATAGTTAAGTTCATAAAAAAATTTTCAAGTGATTTTGCTACTTATGATTTTGGGCCAATTTTTAACTTGGACCATGGACTTACAGGAAAGCATACAAGGTGTACTCTATTGCTATTTTAGCTGATAAATATAATACTTATTTTTATTAAGTCTGTTTTTGTAAAATTTTAGAGTCAGTCACCAGGAGTTGCTTTGTATCTTATTTGACCCTACTGACTCACCAGCAGACCTTCCTACTTACTATCTAAGATCACCTACTATTGCTAGCTAAGACTCCAATCAGGCATGACAGTCCTAACTCGACACTAATAATCTCCAAGGATAGAAAAAAATAAATAATGAAAAATATAACGACGATTCTTAAGATGAAATGTTAAAACTACCCAATGCTGACGTTAATGATAAGAAAAACATACAAGATGTTTATCTTTATTACTATTTTAGTTGACAAATAATTTTTTAGTTGTATTATAAATTAATTTTTTTTATTTTAGCAAAAATAATTACTTTAAAAAACAAAAAAAAACCTTGTGTGTTGCCCAAACGATTCCTACTCGCTCACCCACTCAGGCTTCCACTTAGGCTCCAGGATTCCCTGCTATTGCTAGCTGGGACCGCCACCTGGCTTGGTAACCCTCGTCTTCGCGAGGTAATCCTGGCTGGAGCGTCGCCCTAACTTAAAACCAGCCGTACGGGATTCCAGCTCTTAGGGAATGTCGCATTCAGGAACCGGGAACCACAAATACACCAGCCTCATCTCGTTTAAAGGGAGACTACCAGCCCTATCCTAGTCGGCCTTTCGGATACTCCGTAGAGTATGCTGGTAACCATCTCAGAGGTCTGATGCATTGCAGAACGCTGGCCCACAACACACTGGCACTCATGACTGTTTCAGTTTCTTTATATATGTACGTCAGATTTTTCCTTCATGCTCTTGTGGGGCGCGTCGATCGCACTATGAATCTCATTAACGGTACTTACTTGGCATCTAAAATTGAAAATGCTAAAAAAATTAACTTAAACTACTTTTTAAGGGACAAGAATAGACTAGTCACATTTAAACAAACTAAAACAATACTATTAATGTTATTAATTTTTAATATTATATAAATTATAGTGGCACCACAAAAAAAGAAACAAAATGAGTCAAAATTTGAGAATCGGTCAACATCACAAAATCATTTGAAAATTTTTTATGGAGTTAGCTATATAGATCCTTATTAAGTGACATTAATAATAATGCTCTCAAATGTTGTATTATTTTTAAAATCCTATAAATAATACTCCTTGTTTTACTGGTACATGTACATACAAATTAATGAAAATTTTTAATTTTTTATAGATTTTAACAACATTTCTGAACACAATCAATTATTCTACTTAACAAGGACCTATATAGTTAACTTCATAAAAAAAATTCAAGTGATTTCACTACTTATGATTTTGGGCCATTTTTAACTCAAAAAATTGAAATCACATCATGAAATCACTTGAAATTTTTTATGAAGTTAGCTATATAGGTCCTTGTTAAGTGACATTAGTATTACTGCTCTCAAATGT
>NW_024533529.1:0-22500 GCF_016097555.1 Gigantopelta aegis | reverse complement strand
ATACCACAAGCTAATTTTACAGGATAAGCTGGTAATGGAGCCAGGAATGATGCAGGATAAGGATAGTCCACCATGGCTAGTGAAGTGAAAGAATTACGTACCCAACCTTTTAAATGATCCACCTAATATAATAGAGAGTGGTATATATAATTAATTCATTATTGTAGTTTTTATTACAGGTCTAAAGTTGGTTACCTTTTCTTGTGTCAGAGTTTTACATAATTTAAAAGACTTTGTTAAATATTGAAGTCCACTCTCTCCCATATTGGAATAGCTGTCTATCTCTGTATATGCTTGCCTGACAATGTCTGGACAGCTTGGATCAACACTTGCAAAATCCTATAGGACAAAGTAATAAGTAATTAGTGATGTGAATATACTTCAGTAAGTTCAGTAGTGCTCAACAGTAGTCTTTCATATAGAGGTGCCGTCAATGCAGAAAACCAAAAGTATTAATATGGGACTAGAACTAGTGTCCTAAATATAGGGGGTGTCCTTTATATAGGGTTTCTATAGTACACACCCACACCCACACACACACACACACCCACACCCACACACACACACACACACACACACCCACCTCTCATAGAACACCCTAATATTAAGGAGACTTGTTGTAGTCCCATACTAGTAATAGCCTGTAATAACATGTTATAAGCTGTAATAATCTATTATGAATTGTAATAACTTGTAATAACCTATTATAAACTGTAATAAACTGTCTACTGTTAGATAATGTAGAGTATTAATTGTTACTAATAATTCTATTAATATAACTAAGACTAAGTTGTATCATGTCTTAAGGAAGAGAGATACAATAACATAATGTAATAACAATTACTATAGACATAATCTAGACCACTTTAATAGAATGACGTCATCACAATAGAGTCTAGACAATGTTCATCATTTCTTACTAACCTTAGTCACTTTACCAAAGAAAGCAGTCGGTAATATCATTTTAGCTGTAACATAAAATGGAGCACTGGCTGCTAAAGCTCCATCAAAGATATTAGGATATTTAAACCTTGACCATGCTGCTAATAAACCACCATAACTAGAGGAAGTGAATGATATATAATTAATACTTTTTAATAGCGTTCAAGTTTGTTATAATCTCTCTACAAAGACAACATCACCAATTACATCAGACAATGTACTCTATAGATTATATTAGTATTAAAAAGAGGACATCCCTTTAATTAGGACAGTTAATATACACCCAAAATAAGAGTGGTCAAATATATACAGTAAACAGATAATTATATAATTAATTACCTTCCTCCAATTACAATGGCTTTCTTTATGTGAAACATAGTTTTTATTTCTTGTACTAACACAGCATAATCTGCTAGTGCTTGCTCTACATTGAGATACCTCATATTGACTGTTGGTTCAAATGTTTTATTAGGACCATATGGTAAAGAATCTCCATAATAACGCTGAATAAAATATAAGTGAACATTATAGAACATGTACATGTAAAACATTATATGCAAAATATATACTTAAAATGTTTCATAACTAATGTGTTTTTATATAATATAAACAGCTGCTAAATTTAATGTTTACTTAAACATATTGATCTAGTGGAGCCTCTCTACAATAAATATTATATGACACTGTTCTTAGTATAGAGGTGTCCTCAATCTAGAGGTTGTATAATACACTAAAGTATTAGTATGGGACTAGATCAAGTGTCCTCAATCTAGAGGTTATATAATACACTAAAGTATTAGTATGGGACTAGAACAAGTGTCCTCAATATAGAGGTTGTATAATACACTAAAGTATTAGTATGGGACTTGATCAAGTGTCCTCAATCTAGAGGTTATATAATACACTAAAGTATTAGTATGGGACTTGATCAAGTGTCCTCAATATAGAGGTTATATAATACACTAAAGTATTAGTATGGGACTAGAACAAATGTTCTCAATATAGAGGTTGTATAATACACTAAAGTATTAGTATGAGACTAGATCAAGTGTCCTTAATATAGAGGTTATATAATACACTAAAGTATTAGTATGGGACTAGAACAAATGTCCTCAATAAAGAGGTTATATAATACACTAAAGTATTAATATGGGACTAGATCAAGTGTCCTCAATATAGAGGTTATATAATACACTAAAGTATTAGTATGGGACTAGATCAAGTGTCCTCAATATAGAGGTTATATAATACACTAAAGTATTAGTATGGGACTAGAACAAATGTTCTCAATATAGAGGTTGTATAATACACTAAAGTATTAGTATGAGACTAGATCAAGTGTCCTTAATATAGAGGTTATATAATACACTAAAGTATTAGTATGGGACTAGAACAAATGTCCTCAATAAAGAGGTTATATAATACACTAAAGTATTAATATGGGACTAGATCAAGTGTCCTCAATATAGAGGTTATATAATACACTAAAGTATTAGTATGGGACTAGATCAAGTGTCCTCAATCTAGAGGTTATATAATACACTAAAGTATTAGTATGGGACTAGAACAAATGTCCTCAATAAAGAGGTTATATAATACACTAAAGTATTAATATGGGACTAGATCAAGTGTCCTCAATATAGAGGTTATATAATACACTAAAGTATTAGTATGGGACTAGATCAAGTGTCCTCAATATAGAGGTTATATAATACACTAAAGTATTAGTATGGGACTAGATCAAGTGTCCTCAATCTAGAGGTTATATAATACACTAAAGTATTAGTATGGGACTAGAACAAATGTCCTCAATAAAGAGGTTATATAATACACTAAAGTATTAATATGGGACTAGAACAAATGTTCTCAATATAGAGGTTGTATAATACACTAAAGTATTAGTATAGGACTAGAACAAATGTCCTCAATATAGAGGTTATATAATACACTTAAGTGGAACAATAACAAGTATTGCTTTAGAAAACTTTAAAGTAATGGTATCTTAAATTTAGTAAACTATTAGAAAACATACTGCAACACATTTTATTGTAACAATAACATTACTATGAATTTTAGTAACATGAAATTAGGAAGAAATAGTCATTGAATTGTGGACTGTATATATTACTTCAATTAACATTAATAATATACTTATTACTAAACATAAAGCATATGGCATAATACTATAGAAATTCTTAGTACCAATAAAGCAATAAAAAGACACCATTGCACATCATGTGAATACTAACTATAGTTAATAAAGATACTATATTATAACTATAGTTATTTACTGCACTAAATAAACTGAAGAAGCCTAATATAGTAATACTAACTAGTACATACGTCCTAAATGTAGAGGGTAAGTATCCTTAATTCATAGTGTCCTATATAAAAGGTTCTACTATGACCCATTACATACATACATGTTCACCAAAGACCACTAAAACCCATTACATACATACATGTTCACCAAAGACCACTAAACCCATTACATACATACATGTTCACAAAAGACCACTAAACCCATTACATACATACATGTTCACAAAAGACCACTAAACCCATTACATACATACATGTTCACAAAAGACCACTAAACCCATTACATACATACGTGTTCACCAAAGACCACTAAACCCATTACATACATACATGTTCACCGAAGACCACTAAACCCATTACATACATACATGTTCACCAAAGACTACTAAACCCATTACATACATACATGTTCACCAAAGACCACTAAACCCATTACATACATACATGTTCACCAAAGACCACTAAACCCATTACATACATACATGTTCACCAAAGACCACTAATGCTTGTAACTCCTTAGCTAATTCAAAAATAAATCCAGTATTTTCATAGAAACTCTCAATAGGACCTTCATTACCAGAGTAGAACAATAGAACATCATTTTGATGGTATGTATCTGAAATGGGAAACATTTGTATTATATAATAGAGTTGTATAGCACTTACCTGAAATTAGATATTTCTGATTGAAAATATCATTGTTGGTATAGTCAAAATGATCAATAACTGTAGAGTAAAACTAAACATTATATACACTATATATATATTACTATATATATATATATATATATATATATAGTAATATATATATATATATATATATATACACATATATATGCATGTATATATGTGACCTGATTTGCAATAAGGGACCACTTCTGTCAAAACATTTGTCACGTGATTTGTGATAAGGAACCATGTTAAAGCACCTCTAAATAAGTTTTGTATACATACAGTTACTATATATATATATACAACTATTTATGGTAACTATGTATACAAAACTATTTGTGAGGTGTTTCCCTCTTCACAAATCACGTGACAAATGTTCTGACAGAAGTGGTTCTTTATTGCAAATCTGGTCACATATATATATTAATGTTATAACAGAACAGAATTAAAGGACAAAAGAACAGAGCTCTCGCTGTGTTGCTGTTACTCCGAGTTTCACGCGTTATGCGATCGTCAGACGAGCTCTGTTCTTTTGTCCTTTAATTCTGTTCTAACCCGCTCTGTCTAAACGACATCGAGCACTCTTCAACAGACTTAGATACTTCAGTATATTAATGTTATATATATTTATTTGATTAAAAAATATAAAACTCTATAACTGTTTTTTTTTTCACTGCTTGACAGATGGCTGTGTATATATTTTTGACATATATATTATCACAACAAATATTATATATACATATATATACATATATATATTTGATATTTAAGTGTAACATACAACAAACATGCATGGATTTCCTGATAGACACGCAAACATTTGAACTACTAACAAACACACTATTCCGTTTTGATTACCATTAGGTTTAGTAAGATTATTACCTGCTTGAAGTAATGTACTGAATATGGCGGAGTATTAGTGGGATATTTATTATAGATATTATCACTTTTCTGTAGCTGACCACCTTCACAAACAATAATAAACAGTACTGCTATATATAGCTTCAATAACGCCATTACTTTCTAAACACCTGACCAGTTGTGACACACCCATCCTGTCTACAAATAATTAAAAGTCATGCAACACGACTGAATTTTAATTCTGCACGCACAGTAGTCAACTCGTTGTCAAGTTTAAAAGTTAAAGAGATGCCTCATTCAAAGGTGTGAGTTTATAATGTTGTTATGATGCTAAGGAAAAAGATGGATAAAAATTATCGTTGAAGTATAATAAATGCATTACTATGATATATATAATATATTATAACAGAATTAAAGGGACAAAAAAATAGAGCTCTCGCTATGTTGCTGTTACTCCGAGTTTCACGCGTTATGCGATCATCAGACAGCTAACCCGCTCTGTCTAAACGATATCGAGCACTGTTCAACAGACTTAGATACTTCAGTATATATATATTATATATTATATAAATTATTTTTGATGGTTCTTCTCTATTTCTTAGATGCTGTTAAATATAATGATTCTAGTTTATTCCCTTCCACTAATATACACATTTGAAAATAAAAGATCTGATGAATGTAAGTGTAATTTATCAACTGTGGAAATAACTAGCTAGACCTTTTTATTAGTCACAAAACAAGAAGCTAGAACAATACAATGAACTAGCATTAATTAAAGATAATAAGCAAATCAAAAAATTGAAAATTACTAAAAAAATATAATTCATTAATATAGTAAACAAATTGCTAATGTAGTAACAGTTTACTATAGAAAAATTCAATTCAACAGACCTTTATGTTTGCAGAATGAATAAATACTGATAGTATCATAGTCTAGTAACTCTAGTTGTTCTTAGTTTATTGTATATAGCTTACTGACACCATAAAAGGGTGTGACTGTATTAACACGTCCAGATTTAGTATTAAACTGTATATAGTGCAGAATTGTACTGACTGTAAAGATATATATATAATATATTATATTATAATTTGCATGTAAAAACAATTGTAAACAGCTGTAGTTGAAATAAGGAAAGAAAAAAAGGAAGAACATTGTGTCATTCCTATATATGCAGTGTTACCACTAAAACCTCTAAAAAGAGGACACAAATAAGCAAATTAACAAATTGAAAATTATCAAAATATAATTCATTAATATAGTAAACAAATTGTTAATGTAGAAACAGTTTACTACAGAAAAGTTCAATTCAATAGACCTTTATGTTTGCAGAATGAATAATACTGATAGTATCATAGTCTAGTTGACTCAGTTTATTGTATGTAGCTTACTGACACCATAATAGGGTGTGACTGTATTAACACGCCCAGATTTAGTATTAAACTGTATATAGTGTAGAATTGTACTGACTGTAAAGATAATATGTATTAATGACTATAAGTCAAATGCCTTAAATATTAAGAATATCTATTAAATTTTATTTAGCTATATATATCCTATAATGTGGGTTTTTAAATAATGTATATTCTACTGCAATATATGTTTATAAAGACTTAATATACTAAAGTATTAGTATATAGTTAGTACAGTGTTCTGAATATAGAGAGTGTCCTTAATTCAAAATGGTATTTATAAGAGGTTTTATCATGTTTTTAAATGTGTTAATATTTTTGATTAAACAGATCAGTTATTTTCTACAGATGGAAGCACTAACAAGGTATTAATATGTATTAACATAATTTATATTCATTTACTATATTAGGAGATACTGGCAATATCTCTTTCAACTTCATTATCATTAATAGCTATCACACTGTGTATTATTACTTCAATAGTATGTGGATATTGTTGTATTTTCAAATATAAAATGTGTACTCCTATGATGATCCTACACAATATCCTACTCATTATACTTCAGTTAATAATGATGTAAGTTGTGTAATGTTATAGAAAGCTCCTTTTTAATAAGTCTATAATTGTAATTAATTAAAAATTGAGTTCTATATATTAATTGCTTTGATATGGTAATGTCATTGACTGTTAGATTAAGAGCTGTCAGAACATGTAGGTAGAACAAGCTATAGAAAAATTTTGAAATCAAAATAAACTTGATAGTCATACCCAAATTAGCAGTTATAATAGAGAGGCCTAATAAAGAATCATGGTCTATAAATGATGGACTATTTATATTACACTAAAATATAAATAATAACACATTATTTATTTTATAGACCACTGATCCTAACCTCATACTATAATGTAAAGGTATAAAGCATTTCCTATAATATGCTTTAATAGTTAACAGTATATACTACATATATAACCTGTATACTTACATTGAAAAAAGCATTTCAATATTTTTACTAAGATCTTTGTTACCATAGTCCCATCAATGTGATGTAGCCCCAAATCAAAGTTGCTACAAGGCAATAGTAGTGGTTATCCATATGTATAAAGCCAACTAGTTCCATCTACAACGCACCCACTTTGTTATAGTAATTGAAAGCCTATGCCTTCCTTCAGTTGAAGTTATAACTACATTGCTTTAACACCTACTTTTTTTTTTTTTTTTTTTTTTTTTGTTATAGTAATTAAGTCATGGCTTCAATTGAAACTATTAAGTGGATACTATTTCAACTGATTAATCCATTGGCAATTACTTAAGCGGAATAATTCTATCTCTCACTCATAGTTCAATTATTGGACATAAACTACAAAGAGTATTTTTGCTTCTATTTGGGTTTATATATACTGAGTTAGACATGTTTTAGCTTTGTACATGGGTAACTCAATGTTGAGCTTATATCAAATTGATGAGATTCTGGTAACTAAGACAATGGTTAAATGACAAAATACTATTTTAAGTGTAGTAAGTATGTTTACACAAAATACAACAAAGTAAACAGTCAAATATATCAATTATTTGAACTAACTATAAACAAACTAGATTAGTTATAGCATCATATACTAACTTAAACAATAATACCTATTAGAAAAACATCACAGAATAGCTACAATAGGCTAATGAATATGCCAAAGGTATTCTCTTCATATTATATAGTTACATAATATATGGACAACATCAAAGGCATTGATAAAATTTCTTCATTAACATTGTCTCTAAAATCTCTATATAAGATTGTATATAGTGTATTATAGCTATGGTACTGCTAAGATATATGTACAGGGACCATAAGTAACTTAGCTTCTGTTATAAATACATTGCATAGAACTGACTATTTGTGAATTTAATTGTCTTGGCATTTTTGTTAAGTTTTTTCTGGGTCATTATCATCACTCTGACTATAAAAAACAAATATTGTCATAATATATAACTGGTCAACATCAATTTTTGACATTAATAGAAATAACTGATTAAGGTCTGTTCTGTTGTGTATTTTTAAATCCATAAATAGCTGTGTTTGTCCTGACTTACATTTAATGACAAAGAGAGAGTTATGAGTTTATCATGTTCAAATATTGTATATATTTATAAGTGCATGATAAAGGAAACAAACTTTAGACACATTTAGAAAAAAGCCAAAAAGCTAAACATTTTCCCTCAAACTACAGGAAAGTAGAGAAGACATACATGTAACAGTAGATGAAACCTATAACACTACAAGAACGATTTTATAGTGATAGTGTTCTCATTAAAGAAGGCCCACCATCCCTACTTAGAAGCATTGACATCGCCACTGTTTTTAGACCCACCTGAAAATTCAGTATTTTTTTCAACATCCAGTTCACTCTCATTGGAGATACTATTGATAACTTTATACAAAATTATCATACTGACTCTGTAAGTTTACAGATGTCAGAATATGATATATACAGATTACCACCTTATGAAGTTGTGATTGGTTGTAACTCACCTCAACCATCGTCTAGAGTACCATTGCTATTAATGGTGTTTCCATTAGATAATAATGTTAATGATAGTGCTGGTCATATGCCAATGAAACACTGTTTGTTATTAGTAATGAAATGATGCAATTAACAGCGAGGATGAACAAATTGAAAGTGAAAGTAATAACATGTCCATTGATTCGGAAACTGCTATAGTTAATGCTACACCTGCTATAGTGGGATCTACTCTTAATTCTACATCACTTCAGACAATTTCACTTAATTACGAAGTCATTAGATGATAATAATATAGGTAATACTTCAACAACTAATGATATTGCATTAAATGGGGAATCTATTACAGTGATACTGGTACTATTACTACAGCACAGCCTATTACCACTATAACTCGAGCAGCAAGACGAAGTATGTTGGTATCTACTTCATGTGAAATATATTACAAACATCATCTGAGACAATCATTTCCAATCAAGTTCTATTGTTGAAATGACTTTAACTGAAGTTGATAGTGGTTTACAAGTTGTGATAATGTACCTTCTACAGCTGTTGTCTCTCATTACATGTGTGTTGTGTCAAGTTAATTATTATAAGTAATTAATATTCATATTAATACTAATAATTATTAATTTCCATTAAAATTATTAACATTATGAGCATTACACATTGTGTTTGTGGTCTCTCTTGGTGTCTATAGGAGGCAGGCACTTACCATTTCTTTGTCTTCTCCAGTCATGTTTGAATGAAGGAGAAATATATGGAGTAGGGTTAAGAAATACTAAATGCACATTATGGCCAACGAGGAAGGACTCCTCTTCCTGTGGGAGGGTGTCACAAATGACTAGACATGCAGCCATAATCTAAACACACAGACTTTAATGAATACTTCTGAAATAAATGTACCTTGTACAGAGTTAGCAAAGTCCACCACCAAATTACACTTCACATGAACAAAGTCAGTTAAATCATACTTTTTTATGAGTGCCTTAACTTAAGTTAGGTGACTTCCAAAAGAGACAAGCTTTTCTTAGCATAACATCACACAGGTAGTGCAGTAGTCATGTGATTTCACGTAAACAAAAGGAATACCACGGAAAATTTAAGAAATGGTTTTTTCCTACTTCTCTTAGTAACCGACTTTGACGTAATATAAGTTCAAAACATAAATTCCCCAATGATATGGGACAAACAGCAAGACAGCGTTCATTGCAGCCTACATAATAACTAAGAATCTGCAAATCCAGACTTTGGTGCTCTTTTCGGATCTAGCTACGGTTACAACTTACACACACATATACGTATTATTATATATTATATAAATTATTTTTGATGGTTATTCTCTATTTCATAGATGCTGTTAAATATGATGGTTCTAGTTTATTCCCTTCCACTAATACACACATTTGAAAACAAAAGATCTGATGAAGGTAAGTGTAATTTATCAACTGTGGAAATAACTAGCTAGACTTTTTATTAGTCACAAAACAAGAAGAGCTAGAACAATACTAATGAACTAGCATTAATTAAAGATAATAAGCAAATCAAAAAATTGAAAGATACTAAAAATATAATTCATTAATATAGTAAACAAATTGCTAACAGTTTTTTACTATAGAGTAATTCAATGGAACTGTATGTTTGCTGAATTTATAAATACTGGTATATCATAGCCTAGCTGGTCTTTCAGTTTATTGTATGTCCTGATTTAGCATTAACTGTATATAGTGTAGAATTGTATTGACTGTAAGTTACATATATGAATGACTATAGAGTCAAGTGTCTTAAATATTAAGAATATCCATTTAAAGTTTATTTAGCTATATCCTATAATGTGGACTTTAACAGTATATTTTGTATGAAGATATAATACACTAAAGTATTAATATATAACTATTAGTATATAACTAATAGTATTACTAATATTAATAGTATTTCTAATACTGTTAATACTAGTATATAAAACAAGTACAAGTGTCTTTAATATAGAGTGTGTCCCAATTCAAAGTGACTTTTATAAGAGTTTTCATGATATATGAAATGTGTTAATATCTTTGATAATAGAATCAGCTATATTCTACAGATGTAAACATTAACAAGGTATTAATATGTATTAACACAATTTATATTCATTTACTATATTAGCAATACTGGCAATACCTCTTTCAACTTCATTATCATTAATAGCTATCACACTGTGTATTATTACTACAATAGTATGTGGATATTGTTGTATTTTCAAATATAAAATGTGTACTCCTATTGATGATCCTACACAAATCCTACTCACTATACTTCGGATAATACTGATGTAAGTTGTTGTAATCTAATTCCTATTATTGAATGTCCCTCTTTAATAACTCTATAATTATAATAAATAATTAAAAATTAAGTTCATTATATAATTGCTTTAATGTGGTAATGTCATTGACTGCTATGGAATGCTAAAAAAGTTTAGAAATCAAAATAAACTTGATAGTCATACCTAAATTTAGTAGCTATAATAGAAGAGGCTAATAAAGAATCATGATTTATAAAATTAATGGATGGACTTTTTATATTACACTAACTAAAAATAATGACACATTATTTACTATAATAGGTCACTGATCCTAACTCCATACTTTAGTGTAGTGGTATAAACATTTCCTATAATATGCTATTATGCTTTAATAGTCAATAGTATATACTACATACACTGTAAAAATTATTATTCATTTTAATAACTAATTTGTACTTTATATTACATGGGTGAACCGCTATGGAATATAGAATTTATTTAAATTGCTCACTGTGTAATTTGATGGCATGTTGTTCTTTCACATACTGACAGATTATACATTGAGTAATTCACACAAACTCTACATAGAAGTTCACCCATGTAGTATAAAGTACAAAATTAGTTATTAAAATAACATATTAATTCTTACAGTGTATATAAAACTTGTATACTTAGTAAGTATATCTACATAAGATATGACAAAGTAAACAGTTAAAATATCAATTATTTGAACTAACTGTAATAAATTAGATTTACTTATAGCATCTTATACTAACCTAAACAATAATACTGATTAGGAAGAACATCACAGAATAGCTACAATAGGCTAATGAGTATGCCAAAGGTATTCTCTTCATATTATAAATTCTCTCAATTACACAAATATGGAGACATTTTACATCACAAAGTACTCAGTCTACAGAATGTATTTATATTAAAAGGAATGTTACTATGTCTCTATACATATATCTAGCAGTACCATAGTTATATAATACACTAATATATAATCTTATATAGAAGATGTGAGACAAGTGTCAATGAAGAAATTTTATCAATGCTTGATAGGTTGGCATTGTGTTATCTATTCTGGATTATTAATCATTACTCTCACTATTAAAAACAACAAATATTGTCACAATATATATTTAATTAAAGTCAACATCAATTTTTTAAGAGTTTTAACATTAATAGAAACAGCTGGGAAAGTTTGTTCAGTTGTGTATTTTAAAATCCATAAATACCTGTGTTTGTCTTGATTTGCATTTAATAAACAAAGAGAGAGTTAAAAAACATTAATGAGTTTATCATCTTCAAATAGTTGTGCATGATAAAGGAAAACAAACTTTAGACACACATTCATAAGTAAAAAAGTTTTGAACATTTCCTCAAACTACAGGAAGGTAGAGAAGATATAAATGAGACAGGAGATGAACCTATAACACTACAAGAACGATTTTATAGTGATAGTGTTCTCATTAAAGAAGGCCCCACCATCCTATTTAGAAGCGTTGACATCACCACTGTTTTTAAGAGACCCACCCTGAAAATTCAGTATTTTTTCAAAATTTCCAATCTGATCTTGTCTGGAGATACTACTGATACTTTATTGCAAATAATGACTCTGTAAGTTTACAGATGTCAGAATATGATGATACAGAGTTACCACCTTATGAAGATCTTATTGGTATCAATTCGCCTCTACCATCATCTAGAGTAACCATTGCTATTTAATGGTGTTTCCATTAGATAATGATGTTAACGATAGTGTTGGTCATATGCCAAATGAAACACTGTTTGTTACTAGTACCAATAATGCAATTATAGCGATGATGTACAAATTGAAAGTGAAAAATAATACATGTCCATTGATCCAGAACCTGCTATAGTTACTGCTACACCTGCTATAGCTACTGGTATATTGACAAACACTTCAGTAGTTACTGATGCCACATGTAACAAGAGTTTACGTCAACAAATGATAATGTTATGTTCAATGAGGGACCTACTCTTAATCTAACATCACTTCAGACAATTCACTTAATTATGAAGTTATTGATGTTAATTCTACAATTAATAATATAGGTAATACTTCAACAACTAATGATATTGCATTAAATGAGGAATCTATTACAGTTGATACTGGTACTATTACTACAGCACAGCCTATTCCCACTATAACTCGAGCAGCAAGACGAAGTATGTTGGTATCTACTTCATGTGAAGATATATTACAAACATCATCTGAGACATCATTTCCATCAAGTTCTATTGTTGAAATGACTTTAACTGAAGTGATAGTGTTATAAGTTGTGATAATATACCTTCTACAGCTGTTGTCTCTCATTATGAGTGTGTTGTGTCAAGTTAATTATTATAAGTAATTAATATTCATAATGATAAATAATTATTAATATTCATTACAATTATTAACATTACTGCGCATGCGCATTTTACACACTGTGCTCGTGTCTCTCTTTGGTGTCTATAGGAGACAGGGCACTTACCATTTCTTTGTATTTTCCTGTCATTTGTGGATGAGAGAGAAATATATTGAGTAGTATTGAGAAATACTAAACACACATTATGGCTGATGAGGAAGGGACTCCTCTTCCCGCAGTCGGGCGACCGGCAGAACACCACCAGCCAACTCTCCTCACTGCTTACCTCTTACGAGTCGTGCCACCGTTACTAGAGACAGAAGAAGATATCCCCGAAGTTGTAACGTTACAGTCGATTTTAAAAAGACAATGATAGTAAACTTAAACGATTTATTGAAGACAGTCAAGAAACATGCATTGTCTATACTGTATACTTTACCACCGGAAGAAGTTTGAGGGTCATCAGACATTGCCCCTTTTAATCCGACCTTTGATATTCAATTGGGTGTTCATTATCGGCCACAACGATGTGTGGGTGTCATTTTCAGTAAACGTAGTGCTGTTATTGAGTCAGATAAGTCCGTACGATCCCAGCTCAGGTTTTTGACAATTTCTGAAGACTCTCCATTTGAGACATTACATGCTTACATTCATGATGCTATGAACCCGTTATTTAATTCATTTGTACAGCAATCAAGGAGAGATGAAAGGTGAGCGATACTAGGAAATTTAATTAGTAGGTGGGGCTTAACTTGCTTTAGTTGATTTGTTAACAAGGGAATACATTAGTTCTGTTTATGTAGTAACTAGTCACTATGTACAAGTCTGACTTTATTACTAATTAATTAAAGGGGCATGATTGAATTAGAGTAAATGACCTTTTATGGAAGGTCACATGTAGTAGAACCATATGAACTGTATTAGTGATGATAATGGGCGGAGTTATTATAGTACATCAATGACCTTTAAGTTTAGTACCGTTAATGCTAATAATGGGTGTGGTTTTTGAATAACCAATGGGTGGGGCTAATCTTAAGATCATTTTTTGTTTCTAGTGAGGGAGATAAACTTGTCTCAACAGTTCAAAAAAACATGAGTGAATTAGCAGTAGGATTACTTCATTTGCAACAAAATATTGCTATACCAGAGATCAGTTTACCCATACATCCTGTCATTGTTGAGGCTGTGAAGAAAGCTGGTGATCAAAATCGACGTCCTGTCGTTGAAGATATCGGGAATCATCTCAATGATGCTACTTTCCTTAATGCTTTACAAAAGCAAGTAGCTACTTGGACTAGAGAAATACGGAAGGTATGTTAATATGATTGTATATTACATGTAGTGAATTTTACTAAGTTATTGAGGCCATATTAATGTTTATAGTTCAGTGTCTATCTGGACATTAATTAGTTTAATTAATGTCTCATAATTTAAGGAGCATTTTTTAATTAAGTCTTTGATTCTAGATGTGATATTGTGTGTTGACAAGTCTCATAGTGGAGCCTCTTAGAGGACTCTTTGAACTAATGACAACCTCTATATCGAGGACACTTGTTCTAGTCCCATACTAATACTTTAGTGTATTATATACCTCTATATTGAGGACACTTGTTCTAGTCCCATACTAATACTTTAGTGTATTATACAACCTCTATATTGAGGACACTTTGTTTTAGTCCCATACTAATACTTTAGTGTATTATACAACCTCTATATTAAGGACACCTCTATATTAATGCAGTGTCTACACTCTTAACAATCCACTGTAGAGTAGTTATGCTCCAGTACTGTTAAATAACCTTACTAACAAGTATTGTTACATACATTAATTTTATATTCTAGGTGACTACAATGCAACGAGATGTCTCATCAGGGACTGCCTTACAAGAAATTAGTTTTTGGGTAAATATATGGAGCACGCCCTCGTCGTTTACGAGGCAAACGAGATAGTCCCGAAGTCGTCCTGACACTTGAAGTACTAAAAAGCTGGCAAACGTTTCCATACAACTATTAGTTTTGATCAGACACAGGTCTGACAGATACTCAAGAACGTGTCAATGATTATCTTCAATTAATGAAAGATTTTCCTATCAAAGATTTACTAGCAGCAGACACATTGGCTACTGTGATATCTGCTACCAGTAGTATATTTCTGCATCTTAAAAAGGTTCGTAATACCAACTACCCTACTGAGCGAGCTGTTGCATTAGTGGAAGCAATATCTCGAGATCTTCTTTCTCAGCTTCTTAAGTCCTTAAGTGTTCATAAACTAATGTTAGTAACTTATCAGGAATTTGAGCAGATTATTGGTGAGGCATTTGAGGTGTTCACAGCATGGAAGGATGAACTTGAGAAGTTTAAATTTCATTTACGAGAGTTGGCTAAGAGGAAAACGCTAAAATTTCATTTCAAATTTAACTTGGCTCATGAAAAATTGGAAGCTCGACTGACACAAATGAAAGAGTAAGTGATTATGTAATAATGACATTGTCATAGCAATGCCTGTATCTGCATAGGAATGATAATACAATATTATATATAGGAATTATAGATAATAGGGTAGTCCTGTTTTAGCATTGTATGTTCAGTTAGAATGTTATCTACATGTGGTTGAACCTCTTATAAGGACACTATGACTTAAGGATATCCTCTATATTGAGGACACTTGTTCTAGTCCCATACTAATACTTTACAACCTCTATATTTAAGGACACTTGTTCTAGTCCCATACTACTATACTGAGTGTATTATACAACCTCTATATTGAGGACACTTGTTCTAGTCCCATACTAATAATTTAGTATATTATACAACCTCTATATTGAGGAGACCTCTATACTAAGCACAATGTCCCATAATGTCAAGTATAAAGAGATACAACTATATCCACTATAAGGCTACAACTAACATATGTTTTCCTCTACAGTTTTCGTTGTCATCATGAACAGTTACAAACTGTCATAAGTCGTGTCCTGAAACTAGCACAACAAGCCAAATCTCAACAGCAGAAAGGAGCCATTACAATTACACTTGTAAGTCACATGACAGTCACATGACTGCATGACTATAATCACATGGCCATAGCTTTATTCTGATAAAAGTCATAAGATGAATTTAGTCATGCTTAGAACTTGAGGATGTTTTTATGATTTTCTATAGCTCTAATGCAATTAAAGTAATTATTGTTTTTTTTTCAATAGGAGTTATCTGGTGATATTGATGAACAGTTACTTGATGAAGATGAATTATTAGCTGTGAAGGAAGTACGTTTTGCTTACGACAATGTCACTGTTGTTGATTGTCTGGACTTGTCTGTTGATGGTTCTGCTGCTTGGGAAGCTGCTATTAAAAGGTAGAGAGAGAGAAAGAGAGAGAGGAGAGAGAGAGAGAAGAGAGAGAGAGAGAGAAGGAGGGGAGGGGAGGGAGGGGGAAGGGAAGGGAGGGAGACGAGTATACTCGTCATTAGCTCCAATAATATTACCTCTAAATATCTGACTAAACCCTCTTATATATAAGGACAATATTTTTAGTGTGTGGCTATCTTTTTCTTTTCAGATATGAAGAGAGGATTGATCGTGTTTGAAACTAGAATTGCAGCAAGACTACGAGATCAACTTGGTTCTGCTCGCAAATGCCAATGAAATGTTTCGTATCTTCTCACGATACAATGCTCTATTTGTAAGACCACATATTGGTGGAGCTATTAGAGAATATCAAACACAATTGATACAACGTGTTAAAGAGATATTGAAAGCCTTCACAAAAAATTCAAAGTACTTATTACTGCCTTAAGGATTTATTTAATATATATATATAGTGGAACCTCTTTATACTTGAAATGATAGGACATTGTTCTTAGTATAGAAGTGTCCTCAATATAGAGGTTATATAATATGCTAAAGTATTAGTATGGGACTAGAACAAGTGTCCTCAATATAGAAGACGTTTAAAATGCCTTTTATGGTAGTTTCCACTATATATTAATATAATCTACATATTATTATATATACAATGTTATTTCATATTATGTGTTTTTCATTTTAGATGCAGTATAATAAAAAACTCCTACATATGCTATATGTTGTATGTTGGACATACCTCCTATCTCATCATCTATTTGTGGGCAAGACAGGTTAGTTCCATTACTTATTTAATGAACATTAAAGGTCAGCCCCTAATAATATAAATAATTAGGCAGACATGTTAGCCCCTACTCATTATGATATTAGCAGACATAACAGCAAATGATAGTTTATTTAGTACAAAAGCAACAATCATTTCTGATATTATTAGTTTCACTTGCTATCAATAACATTGAGTGATCAGGTGATTTGGCTAATTGACCACTCATTAAAGTTAAGCAATATCATTAAAGAGCATTAAAAATGACAGGAGACGACCCCAACTTTTTAAACTACTTTCTCTCTCTCTCTTTTTCCCTTTCTCTCCTCTTGTCTTCCCTTACTCCTCTCTTCCCTCGTCTTTCCTCTATCTTCTCTTCTAGATTGAGCATCAACTTGACTTGTACTTACAACGTGTAGAAGCTGTACTTGGAGCAGAATGGGGTACTCATGTCGAGGGACAACAACTCAAAGCAGACGGTGACTCCTTTAAAAGTAAACTCAATCCCACGCATTATTTGAAGATTGGAAGAAAAACAGGTCCATTTTAACATTCTATTTGTCCATTGTCCTTCTGTTATACATCCATTCATTTATCCATCTATCCATTTTTTAGGTTGAGTCCAAACAACAAACAGTAGTTCAAGGACGTATTTTTAATATCAACTCTCAAAGACTGAGAACTGGCTCTCATCTCAAACTCTCTGTCAACTTCAATGAAGATACAATTTCTCTCTCAAAAGAGGTACTTAACAAGTTCTTCAAACTTGTCTAGTAGCCAGCTTATATAAGTATTCTAACAATAATTTATTGTTTTAAAAAAACTAGTTTCTGTAACCTGTTTTATAAACCAGTTTCTATTACCTGTTTTTAATCTTCTTTATAGGTTCGTAATCTTCGTGGTATGGGATTTAGAATCCCATTCATTGTATCCAGTATGGCCAGTCAAGCTAACCAGTTATATCCTCATGCTGTGTGTTTAAAAGAGAGCATTAGGTAACTTAATGACTTTAGCTTACATGTCAGAAGGTACTTGATTTTACATTGTCAAGTCCATTTAGGTAGACTATTTATTCACTTCATCCATCCATCAATCCATCCATATCTATCTACCTATCTATCTATCTAATATTATATAGATCAATGATAATAGTACTATTAGTCCATTAGTAGCTGGTCTTAAAATTGATGTACAAGCTTTGATCAAAGAGGTATGGCCATTTATATATTGGTCACATGACCATGATGTCATAATGATGTCATAGGGTGTTGGGTCTCACTTGGGAATCACACAAATTAGATGGTTATGCTAAACAGTTTTTCTGAATGTGTCTTTAATTTTCAAGAGAAGGTGAGTTCTCTAACCTTTGATCAATTGTCATGTTATGTCTCCTCTTATCTCTAGGTCGATGAGGCACTGCATCATACTGAACAGATATACACATTAGTTGGTGGACTAGCTACTTGTGAATACAACTTTAACTAAGTTTTCTGAAGTTTTGGATGAAGTTCAGAAACTCGTAGACAACTTGAATCTCGTTCTTATACCAATTTGATGAAATGGGTCTCAGACCTTGATCAGAAAAGTAAATCCCTATTAATTAATGGTTATTTAGTAATTATCATATATTATAGTTGAGGAGATGTTAATGTCCCGTCTCTCAGCAGCTATTTAGCTTGGAAGGATTGTTTATTAGGAGATCCTGATGTCTCTATTGATATAGTATGGACACTACTCCACAAAGGCTAACTGCTCAGTTTTAGACCAGGTGGTACACCCTCAAGTTGAAGTAAGGAATGGAAATACTTGCTATAATATATATCATCATTCTCTCTTTTCTTTCTCTCTTTCCTCCCCCCTGTCCTCTCCCACTGTCTCTCCTCCCCCCCTCATCTCTCTCCTCCCTCCTCTCTCCTCCCTCCCTCTCTCCTCCCCCCTTTATCTCTTCCCCCCCTCCCTCCCTCCTTCCCTCAGAGTATATCACCATGAGCTCCATATTACTAACCAACTAATGCATTTACAACCTCCTCTTGAAATTATCACGATGTCATTTAATCTCTCATATTACACAAATGGATCAGTACAGTCCACTGGACTAAACAAATTATACAGAGTACAAGATATCAGGTACAATAAATATTATCCTTATAAATATATATATATAGTCCGACACAGTATTACTGTTAACTATGGTCCTTTGTTTTTGACACAGGTTGGCTAGAGGAGAAGGATCCTTCAGAACAAACTTACCGTCTTTACTTGGGTAAAAATGATGCAAGAAATATGCTGGACCATTAGTAGAGGTTATAAAGCAATTGAAGGTTTACTGGAAGAGATTGAAGCATATGTCAAGGTACATGAATATTACCTGTATTTAGTTGATCAATTCATTTCATTATACATGTAATTACTCTTCTAATTACAGGAGTGGTTACTATAGTATTAGTGCATTTATACACATTAATAAATTACTATTATTAATCTACTATATAGTCCAATAATGTACATCTGCCATCATTACTAAATTAATTACTCTTTTAATTACAGGAGTGGTTACAATATCAAAGTCTATGGGACATGGAGTTTAGTAATATCACTTCTAGACTTGGAGAAGATCTCCAGTTATGGCAAACTGCCTGCTACAAGACAATCAGTAAGTGTATATGGAAGATATATAGCAAGTATATCTTTGTGTATTAATGATGATATATTATCCGTCCTGCTGTCTGTGGCCTATTGTGTCAATGATGATAGCAATATTACTGTCTATAACTGAAATACACTTAACATTCATATTTTACTGGTGTTTATGATAGTATATAGTCAATTTACATTAGATATTAAATATTATCAATATTCTTTATTTATAGGAAGTCACGACGTACTATTGATAACTACTGAGACTAAGAAAGTCTTTGGTCCTGTAGAGATACAATTTGGAAAAGTATTAAATCCCTCTATTTTCTTTCATTCGTCCCATTGATCAATCTGTTCATGTATCCATTCAATCAATCATACATCCATTGATTCATTCAATGAGAACTAACTATTCATCTATCTATCCATCCATCCATCCATTAGGTCCAGTCTAAAGTCAATTTGAAGTATGACTCATGGCACAAAGAAATAGTTTAGTAGATTTGGAGTCTTTATTGGACAAAATATGCAAGACCTTCTTTCACTACAATATCAAGGTATTATTAATTTATAAGGGGTGTGGTTGATGGGTGTGGCTATATCTTATAGGCCCGTACTGATCTGGAAAGTCATTCACATCGATGCATCCTCTACATCAGAAGCTGTTCAATTTATAACATTATTGCAACATTTGAAGAGAGAATTAAAGAGCTGGGAGGACAAGTTGAAGTATATCATTCTGGACAAAAGATATTAGAGAGAAATCGTTATCAATCCCGTCAAACTGGTTTAGACGTGGATAATGTTGACGGAGAGTGGAGTGCCTTTAATGATATACTGAAGAGAAAGATGCTGCTATGCAAAGCCAGGTAAACTTGTTTAGGATAACTGGTATAACGTGGTTTTATTACTGGTAATGTTAGTTATAGTCAGCGGTCCTTGTTCACAATACAAAAACTCTACTTTTGTATTGTACGTCGACCCCCCGCTAATAGCAAATGTGACATGCTCCCTATACTGTAGTATCATCAAATCTATTGTATAGTCCGATAATGTCACTAACATTTATATATCAACTAGATAATATCATACTTTGTATATATATATATATTATTATATTAACTGTGCCCCTTTAAATTATTTGATATAATTATTTATTAATAGATTGGAAGTCTACAGATGAAAATTGTATCCAGAAGACAATTGTTGAACAACGTACTGTGGAACTGTTACAAGAATGGGAAGAAAGAAAGAAACCTATCCATGTATGTTAGTTGCCATAGTAGAACGTTTATAATAGTACTTGATGACAACAATAGCATGACTAGCATCTTGCTATAGTCTATGGATTATGGAGTACTAGTTGCCATAGTAAACAGTTACCCTAGTAACGGATGACAATAGCATGAGGTTGCATGACTAGTAAAATATACATGATAACAATTGTTATAGTGACCTTATGGTAACAATAATTCATAACAGTATTGGTTCCATAATGACAGTTGCCATAGTGGACCTGATGAGAGAACAATGTCTTGATATAATTCCAGTGATGGTTATTTAACCCACAATTCTCTGATCACTAAATCAACTTATATATATAATATAGTCCATTTATCAATCATAATTGTCCATTCTTGTATCTATTAAATCCATTTATCTATCTATCTATCATTGTTAGGGTGAATTGAGGCCAGATACAGCTCTTACCCTTCCTAACTGTCTATGAGGAAGATTGTCACGACTCAAAGAAGAAAGAGATAATATCATCAAAGCTAAAGGAAGCACTTGAGTTAGCTGACCCTGGTAAGCCACACCCACTAATCAATTCAGGGAGAACCCTCCTAAATATAGCGTGTCTTATACGTGACATTTCACTATAGCAATATAGCCTACTAAAAGAGGGAAACTTCCTTTAATCAGAGCATATAATGATATATATATTTAGAGGTATTTCATTGTAGGTTTAGTATCAACTCTGGAGATGACAGGTTAGGATCAGTTGTGGATGAACTCCAAGATCTCAAAGGGGTGTGGCAGAACTCGGCAAGTCCATGGGAACAAAATTGATGAACTACGAGATAAACCATGGGCTCCTTGTCCAACCAGAAAGGTAAGATTATACATAAAATTAATAGTTATCGAAATATTTACATTAAAACAATACATATACTAGCTAATTACAATAGACATATCAATACATAGAATAGTCTAATTATATATACATGCTAGCAACTTACATATAAGAGTAATACATATACAGAATACAATACCTATCCAGAGTTAATTACATATTACATTAATACAAAAATATATAGTAATATCTTATAATGAATTACAATAATATAAAGTTAATTACATATA